>NW_020859859.1:0-78190 GCF_000972845.2 Larimichthys crocea | reverse complement strand
AATTCCAGGTGGCTAATGGTAATTTATTCATTCGCATTTTAAACGAGCTAGCTGCTTCTGCTGTCTCTGTCTGCCATTTTCGACAGACAAGTTCAAATTACGTGCCAAAGAAACTACTAAATAATGGCTGCCGCTCGGCTTCTGGTGGCCCCTCCCCCCTCTTCTCCTTCACGCCGGCGCGGTTGCCAAGCAACCAGGACCTAATCATCAGCAGCTTGATCTGCACCTGTTGAATGTCCGTTAGAGACTGAGTGAAAAATGCTGCGAACTCCTCTCGGAAAAGGAGGGACTTTTGGCCAAACCGTAATTTCCAATCATTGAACCGGCTTACTACCTGGTGCCCGATGAGGGACCTCCTGATCGTTTTACCTATTCGTTTTGTGGGGGGGGTGTCGATCTAAATGAAGAAAGAAAGAAAATGTGCCCTCAGGAGCAAGAGAGCGAAAACGTTACTTCTGCCTTTCTCCAGAAAAAATTTCGCTCCCTTTTTTCACCTTGGATCATGAGGCTGTTGGCGGGAGTAGTCGATCAATCAGCCTGTATGGAGCCACAACTATATAGGAGACAGCTTTCAACAGTGTTTATCACTGCGATCACCTCGAATTTTCCTACATTTTGAGGGGATAATCATGTCTGTAGCTGGGGCATTTGAGGCCAGGGGTAGTGAAATCCGTTTTTTTTTATATTTTTTTCAATGATTTTCTCTCCCCTCTCCACTCTAACGTGACATCACGCATCTATGTCTGGAGAGTTCTCGCAATACACACCATTCTTTTTTTGGCTTCGTTTTTCTGATTTTTGGCAAAAACCGTTTGCCGAAAACCCTTAGAAAAGAACATAGCACACATGTCCCGGCCGAGCCGCACGTTTCTATTACCCGTTTGTGTCTTGTGCGACAAAAACCTCTGGGCGGCGTAGCGAACCGAAAAAAGGCGTACGCCGTAAGAATTAATAAACGTATAAAATATAAGAATCGCGCGGTGGATAACATATAGTGTGCGCTTTGCACTCACACTCAATAAGCGCGTTGTATTGGATAACATATAGTGTGCGTTTCAGGCACATCCAATAAGATAAGCGCGGTGGCTCACATATAGTTGCGTTGCACGCACACTTCAACTAGCAAAATTTCTAAAGAATTTTGAGTGTGCCTGACTCTGGCCCCGTCGTCCCCATACAATTATTACTGACACTGCTCAGCCAATTCCCGTACTAGAAAAGAAATTTTGCGCGTGACGCGGGGGCTGTTGCTGGGGGGTCGTATTCCAAAAGCCCACCTCAAGAGTCCATTTAAACATGTTATTTCGACACAGGAGCAGAGCTAGCGCTTACGTGCTCGCATTAACATTCGCATTTTTAGCTAGCCGTTAGGCATGTTAGCATTAGCATTTAACAATGATGGACTCCGCAAAGTTACACATTAGCATGTTAGCCTTAGATGTTAGCATTCGCCGTTAGCGCTGAGGGCTAACAGTTAAACATTCGCATGTTAGCATTCGCATGTTCGCCTTACATGTTATCATTTAGTTGTTAGCGTGATGTTCTAACAGTTCGCATTGGCATGTTAACATTAGCCTGTTACACCTTACGCAGTTCGCCTTCGCATGTTAGCATTCGCATGTTAGCGCTGATGGGCTAACAGTTAAACATAGCAGTTAACAGTAGCATGTTAGCGCTGATGTGTGATAGGCTAACCGTTAACTTAGCATGTTCGCATTAGCAATGTTCCATAACATGTCACATGATGGGGCTCGCAGTTACCATTGGCATTTTACCATAGCATGTTCGCGCTGATGAGCACTAGCGTTAACATTCGGCAATGTTAGCATTTCGCATGTTAGCGCTGATGTGCTAACAGTACCAAATTGGCCATGTTACCATTAGCATGTAGCGCTGATGGGCTAACAGTTAACATTAGCTGTTTAGCATTTGGGCCTGTTAGCTTTAGCATGTAAACATTAACCTGTTGGCATTACCCAGTATGATTTACTATGTTAGCATTAAATGTAACATAGCATGTTGCAATTAGCATTTTAACGGTTGATGTTGTGTGCTGCGCTAACAATTAAATTTAGATGATAACATTAACTGTAACCTTAGCATTGTTAAGCTGTTGATGGGCTAGCAGTTAGCCTTCGCATTTTAAGCATTAGACGTTAACATTGCATGTTAGCATTCGCATGTTAACATTAGCATGTTAGCGTGAGGCTAAACAGTTAATTAACATTAGCATGTTAGCATAGCCTGTTACCTATTAGCATTTAACATAGCTGGTTAGCATTCGCATTTTAACATTAGCATGTTAGCGCTGATGGGCTAAAGTAACATTAGGGCATTTGTTAGCATTAGCCTGTTAGCAATTAGCATGTTAAGTGAGGGCTAACAGTTCACATTAACCTGTTAGCATTGTTTTCTGTTCGCATTAGCATGTTAACATTAGCCATTGTTAGCATTAGCATGTTAGGCTTAGCATGTTCGCATTCCGAGTTAACGCTGATGCATAGCAATTAAACATTACCCTGTATTGGCATCTTTCCATGTTCATATTAGCATTTGTATTTAATTCCTAGTGGCTAATGGTAAGTATCATTAGCATGTTAACGAGCTAGCTGCTCTGTGTCTCTGTCTGCCATTTTAGACAGACAGTTCAAATTAATAAAGTGCCAAGAACTACTAAAAATGGCTGCCGCTCGGCTTCTGGTTGCCCTCCCCTCTTCTCCTTCACGCAGGCTGAGGTTGCCAAGCCACACCAGGACCTAATCAGCAGCAAAGCTGATTCTGCCACCTGTTCGAAGTCAGTTAGAGACTGAGAGGACCTGCTGAGAAACTCTCTCGAAAAAAGGAAGGACTTTGGCCCAAAACCGTAATTCCAATCATGTAACCGGCTTAACCTGAGGCACGCCTGATACCTTCCTGCTCTTTTACCTATTCTTTTTGTGTCGATAAATGAAAAGAAATGTGCCCTCCGGCGCAGAGCGAGAAAACGTTCTTCGCCTTTCTCCGAAAATTCCTCCTTTTTTTAACATTGGAGTCTATGAGGCTGTTGCGTGAGTAGTCGTCGATCAATCACCTGTATGGAGCCAAAAACTCTAAGGAGACAGCTTCAAACAGTGTTATCACTGCCTTCACTCGAATTTTTTCCTACATTGGGGGATAATCATGTCTGTTAGTGGGCATTTGCGGCCAGGTGTATGAAAATCCGTTTTATTTTTTCACTGATTTTTTTCTCCTCCCCTCTCCACTTCTAACGAGACATCACGCAAACCTCTAGGTCTGGAGAGTTCTCGCAATACACACCCATTCATTTTTTTGCTTCGTTTTTCTGGATTTTGCAAAAACCGTTTCCGAAACCCCTTAGAAAAGGACATAGCACACATGTCCCGGCGAGCCGCACGTTCGATTACCCGTTTTTGTTGTTGTGTATGTGCGACAAAAACTCTGGGAGGAGTAGCGAGCCAAAAAAAGGGCAAAGAATAATAATAATAACTAGAAAAATTTCTAAAGAAATTTTGAGTGTGCGTGACTCTGGCCCCGTCATCCCCATGCATTATTACTGACACTGCTCAGCAAATCAGTACTAGAAAGACATTTTGAGAGTGACGAGTGGGCTGTTTGCTGGGGGTCTGTATTCAAAAACACACTCAAACAGTCATTTTTAACATGTTTTATTAGACACGAGCAGCTAGCGCTTACGTGCTAGCAAGCATTAGCATTTTAGCATTACCATGTTAACAATGATGGACTAGCAGTTAGCATTAGCATGTTAGCATTAACATGTTAATATTAGCATGTTAGCATTGATGGGCTAGCAGTTAACACTAGAAAAATTTCTAAAGAAATTTTGAGTGTGCCTGACTCTGGCCCCGTCGTCCCCATGCATTATTACTGACACTGCTCAGCAAATTCAGTACTAGAAAAGAAATTTGAGAGTGAAGTGGGCTGTTGCTGGGGTCTGTATTCAAAAGCACACCTCAAACAGTCATTTTTAACATGTTTATTTAGACACAGGAGCAGCTAGCGCTTACGTGCTAGCAATTAACATTAGCATTTTTAGCTAGCAGTTAACATGTTAGCATTAGCATGTTAACAATGATGGACTAGCAGTTAGCATTAGCATGTTAGCATTAGCATGTTAACATTAGCATTTTAACATTAGCATGTTAGCGCTGATGGGCTAACAGTTAACATTAGCATGTTAACATTAGCATGTTAGCATTAGCATGTTAGCATTAGCATGTTAGCGCTGATGTGCTAACAGTTAGCATTGGCATGTTAACATTAGCATGTTAACATTAGCATGTTACCATTGGCATTTTAGCATTAGCAGGTTAGCGCTGATGCACTAGCAGTTAACATTAGCATGTTAGCATTAACATGTTAACATTAGCATTTTAGCATTAGCATGTTACCATTAGCATGTTAGCATTAGCATGTTAACATTAGCATGTTAGCGCTGATGGGCTAACAGTTAACATTAGCATGTTAGCATTAGCATGTTAGCATTAGCATGTTAGCGCTGATGTGCTAACAGTTAACATTGGCATGTTACCATTAGCATGTTAACATTAGCATGTTACCATTGGCATTTTAGCATTAGCATTTTAGCGCTGATGCACTAGCAGTTAACATTAATGTTAGCATTAACATGTTAACATTAGCATTTTAGCATTAGCATGTTACCATTAGCATGTTAGCATTAGCATGTTAACATTAGCATGTTAGCACTGATGGGCTAACAGTTAACATTAGCATGTTAGCATTAGCATGTTAGCATTAGCATGTTAGCGCTGATGTGCTAACAGTTAACATTGGCATGTTACCATTAGCATGTTAACATTAGCATGTTAGCATTGGCATGTTAGCTATTAGAATGTGTACAGGTATCAAAACGTGCGGCTCGGCGGGGACATGTGTGCTATGACTATTCTAAGAGTTTCGGCAAACGGTTTTGCCAAAAATTGCCAAAAATGAAGCCAAAAAATGAAGCCAAAAAATGAATGGGTGTGTATTGCGAGAACTTTCCAGAGCTAGAGTGAGTGATGTCATCACTAGAGTGGAGGGTGAGAGAAAAAGTCGTTGAAAAATAAAATTTTAAACTGCGACTGTGGCCACAAATGCATAGCTACAGACGTGATTATACCCTCAAACGTAGGAAAATTCAAGGCGGTCGCAGTGATAACACTGTTGTAGCTGTTAGATATATAGTTTTGGCTTGACACGCAAATATGCGGGAGCAACTACCATCCTCAACCTCATATACTCCCATGTTAAAAAGGCGGGAAATTTTCTGGAGGAAAGCAGAAGTAAAGTTTCTCTCTCTTTCTTCTACGGGGACACTTTACTTTATTTATTGACACCAAACAAGTATGTAAAACGATCAGGAAGTTCTCATCTTGCTTGTGGTTAGGTCGGCTCAGTGATTGGAAATACGGTTTGGCCAGAAGTCCTTCCTTTTCGAGAGGAGGTCTCAGCATTTTCTCTCAGTCTCTAACTGACATTCTAACAGGTGCAGTAACTGCTCCCCTGATTACAGTTGGTCCTGGTTGCTTGGCAACCTCAGCCTGCCTGAAGGAGGAGAGGGGGGAGGGGCCAGGAGAAGCTGAGTGGCGGCCATTTTAGTAGTTCTTGGCACTTAATTTGAACCTGTCTGTGTAAAATGGCAGACAGAGACAGCAGAGCAAGACATGCTATATAATAATGCATGGGGACGACGGGGCCAGAGTCACGCACACTCAAAATTTCTTTAGAAATTTTTCTAGTTATTCTTACGCCCTTTGTTTGGCTTGCTACTCCTCCCAGAGTTTTTGTCGCACATACACAAAACGGGTGTCAAAACGACCGGCTCAGCTGGGAATCGATTGCTATGACTTTTCTGATAGTTTCACTAAACGGTTTTGCCAAAAATCGCCAAAAGAATGAATGGGTGTGTATTGCGTGTATTTTTGAGAGCTACAGTGAGTGTTGTCATCGCTAGAGTGGAGAGGAGAGAGGACGATCAGTGAAAAAATAAAACGTTTTCGACTATCGTGGCCTCAAATGCCATCTTACAGACATGATTACACCCTCAAAATAGGAAACTGGAGGAAAATCACATTTATAGTTTTGGCCCTATACACAAGATTCACCAACAACTCTCTTCCACAGCCTCATAGACTCCCATGTTATTTTGAGAAGAGAACTTTCCAGAAGGAGCATGGAGCACCTGTGCTTTCTCTCACTCCCAAGGCCAAAGTTTATACAATTTTTGCCTGAAACTGGACAAGGATTCTTGTGGTCATTTCGGATTTTGGTTTGAGGCATACCTTATAGGTTGTTTTTAGCCACCTTCGAGGGGGATCATTCAGACATATACTGTGTATCTCAGCGGGACACAGTGCATGCAGCACCTGCGACTAATTACTCTGACCTGCAGCTCACCCTGGTTGCTTGGCAACCTCAAGCCTGCCTTTGACTAACTTTTTTGAAGTCTCTGTATGATATCAGACTATCAAGACTACATTTTTAATGTCGGCCATTTTATTCTTGTCTCTCACAGAAACACAAACACAGACACATAGATAGAGACAGACAGACACCACACACAGACAGACAGACAAACAGACAGACAGAGCAGACACACAAGCACACAGCACAGTATGTACCAACACATACAGGTACTGGGGAACAAGATGTAAAATTAAGGAGGCTCAGTTGTCAGTAGCACATCAACAACAACTATTTACGTCTCTTTTAAATATAAAAATACATATATACACATATACAGGAAATGTGAGATATATATGCATTAGAACTTTATGTATCTTCAGATCGATTAATGAAACAAAACAAACCCTTCTGTGTGTCTCATTAGCATTTGTATTGTATGATGCTGACGAGTGTTTCCCATCAGCAACAGGTCCACTAGCCTAGCAATCCAGTGATAAACATCTCTAGTTCAACACATTCAACCACAACACTGCACATTATCATCAAGATTTCACAAGACTCTTATCCTTTATACTGGGGTCCATGTGATTTTGAAGAATATTAACATTCATATATGTAGAGACAGAGAAAAAAAACCTTTTTCTGGCCTTCAGCCAAACTACAGCTGTACTGATGTGTCTGAGGGTTCCTCAAGTGCTATGCGCCATCTAGTGACCTTTTTGAAAATCACACTAAGACAGTAACAACACATAATAAATATATATATATAGGGATATCTTGCTATCTTTGCCCACGGTTTCTGCCTGTTAAAAGGAAGGTTTTCCTCACCACTGTCGCCAAGTGCTTGCTTATGGTGGAACTGTTGGTTTCTGTAAATAATATTATAAAGAGTACGGTCTAGACCTGCTCTGCATGAAAAGTGTCATGAGATAACTTTTGTTATGATATGGCGCTATATAAATAATTGGAATATCTACCTTTAAACACATTTAACTTTGCAGTTTACCAATGAGCTGTGCCATAACAGAAAATATATGTCTCCTTATGGAAAGATTGATAAGTAGCAAACCGCTGTTGTTAGCTCAGTCAACCGTGTAGCTAATTAAACTGACCCAGCCAGCCGGGATGCCAGGAGCCAAACTCTGTAAGAAAATCACCTCTGTAGGTTACTGTATTCTATGCCAGACTGGCCACTGCTGGTTTCTGATGTTGTGTCTGGTATATGACTGTTTTTACAGAAAATATGGAAATATGCTGAAGCAAATATCTCTCTGTTTTGGTTTAATGTTGAATTTAAAGATATAGGAGCTAAAGTGGCTTGTTTCAGGCAGGGGATGAACTGAGGAGGAGCATAGAGCACTAGTGTTACATAATGATTAAGGATGTTTTTTAAAACTGTGAACCGTGCAAGGTCATTCCAAGGGAGTCCCAGAATAAAAATGCAGAGCTAAAAATAAGCATGACATGTCCCTTATAACAGACATGACAAACCATATACTGTATTATGGTGTTAGACATTTTGATTTGGTTGATATTGGGACTTTTACTCCAACCTGAAATGCAGCATATATCTCAGTGTGTGAAATGTGGCCATTTAATGAAATCTAAAAAAATGTACACTGTTAGTTTAAGGTAATACTTTTTTGTAGATATAGTTTCTTGTAAATTGTTTAAGCAGCAATATAATTGTGTTTCTTGAACTTAACACTATCCATCAATTTGATTTGAAAAGACATGTACCTGTATGGTACAACATGGCACAATGGTCCTTAATTTACTAACTTACTATGTAAGTCATTCAAAATTTGAACAGCCTGTTTGGC
Source organism: Larimichthys crocea (assembly GCF_000972845.2). NCBI lineage: Eukaryota > Metazoa > Chordata > Actinopteri > Sciaenidae > Larimichthys > Larimichthys crocea. The sequence continues at coordinate 69,941 of NW_020859859.1, read as the reverse complement.
TGGGGCCTTTCTGTGTGGAGTTTGCATCTGTGTGGGTTCAATGAGCTGTGCCATAACAGAAAATATATGTGTGTCTGATCTACACATGTATGCTCAGCATGTACGAGCAAGAAACACGTTAAAAGGGGGCTGTGAGTATATAAACTCATGGACAGATTTGGAGCTGGTTTTCTACAAAAAATGTATTTTCTCCCTTTGGGTTGCATGTGGCAGGTCATGTGTTGATCACATTTTTCCAGATCAAAAAGTTAAATGATTTTAGGAATGTGCCCATGGGCTGAACAACTCTCATGACCACTGTTGTAGTGCACAGAGGAGGCTGAACAGTTCTGGAAAGTTCTAGTCCCCCCTTTGGAGGAATGAGCACTGATTAAGGTGTTGTGCATCAGTGGCTGAGAGGAAGACAGGGCAGAATATCTACTGGAGCTTAAACTAAATGTATCCAATGGATGTTTCAAGGGGATAAAAATAGGGCTGCAAACTTTCATTTACACGTTCTACTTTCATACTTTCATTAACCCTTTTCACAACCTCTTACACGACACGTCCATTAATCTACACATTCGTATTTCAATAATGACTCTGGTCTGGACGGAACTGGACTGTCTGGAGTATATTTGTGTAAAGGGCTTAATTCAGTGGCTCTCCTGGCCACAGCATTTCTCCCTCTCCTCTGCCAAGTCTCTGAGTTACCATAGTTATGGGGATGCTCTGAAAATTCAGACTACATGAATGTAGCCTGATTGTTCCTCAATGCTCAAATCTAAAAGATCTAAAAAAAAAATCTAAATCTAAATCTAAAAAAGTATTCTGTTTAGCTGAAAAGCACATTTCACAAACCTCTGTAGTTCCACATTCATGTTTGCACATAAAAGAGATGGAGATTGGTATAGAAAAAACACATGAAAACTACTAAACTAAAGAGTTACTGTAACTGGCTGCTGCCTGCATAGCAACATGACAACAGCTCTACAAAAAACTACATAAAAGCACAACTTTATAACTATTTAGAAATTTTGGTGAAACTGTATCAGATTGTATATAGAATATATTTGCTGGTTTTCCCTCTGACGTTCTCCGGCTGCTCAGCTTCAACTCTCTGTGATTTACAGTTTCCTGATTGACAAGACAGCTTTAGCATAACCACTTGCTAAAGTAGCTAACTGCTAAGTTAACTAGGTGAATCTGCTGTTAGAAGGTAACACAACTGAACTTAGCAGTTGGACCGGACCAGGTTTTTGCAAAGCCTCTGAGACCAACAGGGAATAACGTTACACTACTGAGGTGATTGACAGAATCTCCTTATGGAAAGATTGATAAGTAGCAAACCGCTGTTGTTAGCTCAGTCAACCGTGTAGCTAATTAAACTGACCCAGCCAGCCGGGATGCCAGGAGCCAAACTCTGTAAGAAAATCACCTCTGTAGGTTACTGTATTCTATGCCAGACTGGCCACTGCTGGTTTCTGATGTTGTGTCTGGTATATGACTGTTTTTACAGAAAATATGGAAATATGCTGAAGCAAATATCTCTCTGTTTTGGTTTAATGTTGAATTTAAAGATATAGGAGCTAAAGTGGCTTGTTTCAGGCAGGGGATGAACTGAGGAGGAGCATAGAGCACCAGTGTTACATAATGATTAAGGATGTTTTTTAAAACTGTGAACCGTGCAAGGTCATTCCAAGGGAGTCCCAGAATAAAAATGCAGAGCTAAAAATAAGCATGACATGTCCCTTATAACAGACATGACAAACCATATACTGTATTATGGTGTTAGACATTTTGATTTGGTTGATATTGGGACTTTTACTCCAACCTGAAATGCAGCATATATCTCAGTGTGTGAAATGTGGCCATTTAATGAAATCTAAAAAAATGTACACTGTTAGTTTAAGGTAATACTTTTTTGTAGATATAGTTTCTTGTAAATTGTTTAAGCAGCAATATAATTGTGTTTCTTGAACTTAACACTATCCATCAATTTGATTTGAAAAGACATGTACCTGTATGGTACAACATGGCACAATGGTCCTTAATTTACTAACTTACTATGTAAGTCATTCAAAATTTGAACAGCCTGTTTGGCTGGGGGCTTTCTGTGTGGAGTTTGCATCTGTGTGGGTTCTCTCAGCTTTTTCCAGCTTTCTCCCACAGTCCAAACACATGCACTTAATAGATTAATTGGTGAAGGTGTGAATGTGGGTGAGGTTTGTGTGTGTTTGTCTCTAATGTAAATGGTAAATGGACTGTACATATATATGCCTTTCATATAGCACTTTAACACTACATATCTCATTCACACATTCCCACACTGCTAGCATTGGTTGCCATGCAAGGTGCCAACTGCTCATCAGTTTTAGCAGCCTTTGGGAGCAATTTAGGGTTCAGTATATTGCCCAAGGCCTCTTGACATGCAGACTGGAGGAGATGGGGACTGATCCGCCGATCATCTGATTAGTGGATGACCTGCTCTACCTTACGAGAGAGCTGCCCCTGTGTGTGCCCTCCCCCTACCTTTGAGTGACACCCAAACCCCTGTGTGACAAAGTGTGACACATCTGACAAATGCTATAAGCAGTGGGATGGTTCCAAACAATGTATAGCTTGACACGTTTGCATCATGTTGCACAGGTAGCATGTAGCAGATAGCTTATTTTTCATGTAGAATGCTGTCTATATGTTATCAGACTAGCTAGCTAATATTAATCCATGTTATAGCATCTCCTCTTTATCACAGAGCAGAAGGTTAGGCAGAGGGTACACAATATACAAAGATATGCTGCTTTCATCCATAGTGAAAAGCTGCCCTCTAGCTGCCTAAATCTGGTGTATACACTGGTTATTTGAACAGTACTGCCAACCCCTTTTCATTGGGTCTGCTGAACTTAATAGGGTTTAGTCCAAATCTAATTCCGTGGAATACAATTGTGGATTTAATAGTCTGAACTTTGCTGTGTGGAAAGTGGCCATTTTGTATGTAATTGTGATTGTGTTCAAGGGCTTGACAAAACTCCTGACCCTGACAACAGCAGTTAACACAAATTCTCACTGGAAGTTCAATTTTGTAGCTGTTCTAGTGCTTTTGACTGCACGTGTTGTGTAGAAATTGCTGAAATCAATGGTCATGGTAAATACTATGTGGGGGAAGAGATGACATGAGGGAAGCGTGGAGAGACAGTGAAAAAGGGATTCAAAGGGACTGGAAGAGAGGGAATCCAAGAGAAAGTATAGTAGGCTAACCGTGTGAGAGGAGGACATGAACAGTGAAAGACACAGTCAGAGAGAAAGCTGAGAACAAGAGAAGTATAAGGTGGATGTATTCTGCCGCAGCCTACCGGGCGAGGGAGGGAGGAGGGAAGGGGAGGGGGTGAGTTACTGCCGTTGAGCCTGAAGCTTGACGCGGGACGCTTCTAGTCTCGAGCACCGCGGATTTTCTCGCACGCGCACGATGATGGAAATGAATATGGAATGATAAAGACCGACAGCGCAAGATGTGCAGGCATTGAGATCAGAGTTTTAACTTCCCCCGGTGGCGGCTCGGCTTCGAAATGGTAGGACTAAACCTGTTCTGGTACAATAATGTAGTATTGTGTCGCTTCCGTGTGCTGGTTCCGTGTTTTCCAAAAAAAAAAAAAAAAAGACGCAATGCGAGGAGTTGAATGAGCTGCGCAGCTGAAAGTGGAGCATGATGTCAACAAGGCTCTTCTGTGTCTCTCACGGTCTTTCACTTTTTACATTACGTGACGTTTTACTGTGGCTAGAGGCTGTCGTCAAATTTCATTAAAAATCTGGCAAATAAAATAGCCCTTGCACACCTGATACAACACAGTTTGAAAATACTGCTTTATTTGTATGATCCACCCTTAAATTCGGCAGACACACTACATGCAGAACACCACATACTGTTATAAAATCTGAACTTTTAGAAACGGTTTCGCCCGTTCTTAAAATTGCCGTCTTCCGTCAAACACACTGCATGGCGGAAGCCAGCAGTGTGACATGATTATAAAACTTGATATTTTGTTGCTATAAAGCCTTTTTTTAAGTATTATATGTGCGCCGAATTTGTCAAAAGGTTAACAAACAGGAGATGATTTTATGTCCCACAAGAAGACGATAAGTATGTTTGACATGAAACAAGTCCGCTTAAAAGTCTCATACTTTTGAATGAAGTTTGGAGTTATGTCTCCGTGCTGGAGAACGGGGCGTATTGGCATATACAGGGTTTATCCTGCTGGCAAATGTGTTTTCCGACCCCTGGCGGCGCATGAGTGTGCAGGCAACATGCACTGGTGCAAATCAGTGCGTGCAGTTGGCATTGAAAGCTGTTGAGTTTAGGGCTTTTGAGGAAGAGTGTGCAGCGGCAGACCCATTTGCCCCCGTTATCGTCTGGTACCATTCGTCAGAAGGCCAAGTCGAAGCTCACCTTAAGCCTGTTTCTCTCGGTGTGTGTGTGTGTTAGTCAGCAGAAAATGGCCGCAGTTGAACCAGAGGATTGAACTAGTACGATAGGCCGACAGAGGGCCTCTCGTCCCAGCATAAAGCTAAGGCACAGAACCGCTAGGATAAACAGAGCTGCGGCTGGTGGAGGCAGTCCTCCTGTACCCGCAGTCCTGTAGTCACTGGAAGATTTGAATTCATGCTTCGACATAAGCCATTTAACAACAGCTCAGATGCCACTGTTGGGAAGAAGGAAGTGAAATGTTGCCTCTTCATCACTGTCAGCTCCATTTGATCATATGTGACACAGATTAAACTTGAGAATAGACTGTATTTAATTGATTGCTCTGGGTAAATCCTCCAGAATACCACTTACAATGCCCACAAGGCTGACATATAAATAGACTGCTCTTGATGTGACAGTGGTAACACTTTATTTGGATTAGAGTGATTAGAGCATATGTAACATTTCTGTAGTTAACGTTTGGTTTGTTTAGGCACAAAAACAACTTGTTTAGGTTATGTTTCTAAATTTTCACATATACTTGGTGGACTATACAAATAAAGTGTTACTAGTCAATGATGAAAAAAAATATAATGATTTTTACTGGTTCATCTTATCTGGTTTTATTGAAAAATTTCATAGGCCTGTGTGATTTTCCTTTTTTTTTCTTTACAGTTATGACCTACCAGTGTAAGACCCATACATCCTGCTATAAGAAGCCAGTGGTAGGATTATATCATGTGATCACTTGATAAGGTCTTGTCCTTACCGTTATCCCAGTTTTCTATCAACTGTTTGCACTATGTCAGATGCAAAACAGCATTTTATTGTAAAATCCACCCACAAGTATGTAGGAGAACCTATGGTGGCTGTGAGACCAAAAACATTATTGGCTACTGTACAAAGACTCAGCGGGAGAGAACCTGCTCCCTTTCACCCTAAGGTAACAAAAACACAATCATATTTTCAGGTGTTTACACACTAATGAAAACTTGTGAATTAATGAATACGAATACTTCCATTTTTGAGAAATTCTGCCAGTAGATCCACCTGAATCTTACAGACCAGACCTTTAAACCTTTTACATACTGTTGAACATGTGAAATTATGATCCGTGAACTCTCTGTGTATTCTGTTGCTGTATGGGTGGCAGATTTGGCTTTTCTGGTTGACATGATGAAGCATTTTAATACACTAAACGTTAACCTCTAAGGACATGTGACACAAAATATTACTTTCTGAATGATCTTGTGAAAGAAAACTTGAATGTTAACAGACTTTGCATTACTTATAATAAGTCTTGTTTAAAATGGTATCTGAGGTTTTCTGTCAAATTCCCAAAACAAAAAACAAACCACACATGCGAACAAATGCATACACAAAGCATACCATAACATACCAAAACATACCAAACAGAACTTTCAAAATGTTCAAGCTAATAATCACAAGTCCCTTTTACTCTGTGTACCTGCTCGTGATATTATTTTTATCATAATTCATATCATTACCTGCCCTATTCTGCACAATAACAGCAACTGCCTATGAACTGTTGAAATGGTTTAAATGGAGACATTTGACATTTAATTGCTGTTATTATTATTTTTTTATGACACATTGACATTTGACAGTGAACACCGTTTGAGTTGCTACACTGTATAAAGTGTCTCCCTTTGTGCAAGATGTTTTTCAAGACCGTGAGGCTATTCTAGACGATATTTCCTATATGTGAAGCGGATTCTGAAATGATGTGTAGTGTGTGTGTTAGAAGTACAGTTTTAGGAGGCAGAGCTTTCGACTACAGCTGCTGCGGTTTTAAGCCCATCGTTTGGGATGGGCTGAATTCATAACGTAATTTCAGTTCTCTTTCTTTTATTCTTCGCCATAATGCCCTTCCCTCTCGCACACTTCCTCGTTCCCGGTAGACCTCTGGCAATATTCTTCAAAGAATGATTATTCCGAACTTTCAATGTGTTTTTCTTAGTGCTGGGCATTTTTCCGGGACCTTAACTTTTCTGGTGTGTCATCATTTCTGGAGTTAACACGGCAGAGTCAGCCAAGGCGAGACTAGATTCTTAAAAATCTCGCTTAACAGGCCAGGAAATGCTACATTTTCTCTACCCGGAGGTTAACTGCTTAACTGAATCAGTGGGGAAGAACATCTAGAAAATTGCTAAAGCAAATGACGACGCTTTGGAAATAAAAAAAAAATCAGCCGAGCGATGTTTATGTTAACACAAAGCCTGCTGTGATTCAGCTTATTCTCATCAAAATGATGTTTTCTCCCCTCCCCCTGTCCCCCCCATAACAGCAATTAAATGACAAATGTCTCCATTTAAACCATTTCAACAGTTCATAGGCAGTTGCTGTTATTGTGCAGAATAGGGCAGGTAATGATATGAATTATAATAAAATAATATCACGAGCAGGTACACAGAGTAAAAGGGACTTGTGATTATTAGCTTGAACATTTTGAAAGTTCTGTTTGGTATGTTTTGGTATGTTATGGTATGCTTTGTGTATGCATTTGTTCGCATGTGTGGTTTGTTTTTTGTTTTGGGAATTTGACAGAAAACCTCAGATACCATTTTAAACAAGACTTATTATAAGTAATGCAAAGTCTGTTAACATTCAAGTTTTCTTTCACAAGATCATTCAGAAAGTAATATTTTGTGTCACATGTCCTTAGAGGTTAACGTTTAGTGTATTAAAATGCTTCATCATGTCAACCAGAAAAGCCAAATCTGCCAGCCATACAGTATCTGACAATTCTAGCAGCCCATAAATAACATATTAAAAAAATGAAGCTTCGGGCAACATGAAATCTGTCTGCAGGCTGTGATTAGCCGGACTGGTCCGGACATTAGACATACCTGGTCTATACAAACAAATGTCATAGCAAATAAAAACAAGCAACAACACCACTACAGAATTGAATAAATACTAGCTATATAAATTTACCTCTGTAGGACTTCTATGGTAATTGGTACATGAACTTGTTTTCATACACAGCCTTCCTCTTCTCCCAACTATTCAAAGCCCTTTATAGCACTTGTCATATTGGCCCACTCACAAGCACTAGATACACTGATGGCAGAGGCTGACCACTGCTCATCAGGAGCAGTATAGCACTTCCTATCAAAAGCTCTCAAGACTGAGAATCGGTTATCATAATCCGATCCGATCCGATCTCGATTCGGGTTAGTGTTATTAAAACCATTTTTTTGGCCTGAAGCCCTCGTTTTCAACAACGGAATATGGGCGCATATCTTGAGTGTTGTCTGTAGTTTTATTATATTTCCGGTGAATTTCCATTTTTCCCATGTTCATGAACGAATCATAGTCATTCCGACGGTCATTGAACGCACCTCGCCTGTGTGAGACGCCGTAGTGTAGAGAGAAGTATATAGCTTCGCTAAAGAGCAGTGTATGATGTATTTCTTGCCTGTGTTTTTCCTATATCCTGCATCGTGGGCTTATTGTGTGTGAATAAGAAAAGGTGAGCTTCTCCACCAACTTACCGTCCAAGTTGGATGCCGTGTTGTGTTAATTATTATTTGTAATATATGTTGACGCTACTTTATATTGTGTTAATGCTCGGCTAATAGCCGTCAAAGCTATAAGCCTCGTGTGAGGTATTTGTTTACATAAGACGTGCGTACCTTTCAGTACAGTCCTTTACCCATTATTATTATTTGTGCATTATGTATAGCTCATGCTATTCTGATTGCTGTTTGTATTTTATTATAGAACCGCAATAAATCTTCATAAACACTGGACATCTGCCGCCGTCCTTTAACGGGGACACCCCCATACACCTTGCCACTGTAATTCATCAGTCCCACCTGGAGCAAGCCCGTGTCTCCCTTTTTAAACACGGTGCACGCCTGTTTCAATTCAATGACGTGACTAGTGGGGTTAAAGTTAACAGGGGGAAAATGTATTAAAAATTTAATTTAATTAAATCGATCTTTGGATGTATGAATCGATCTTCAGGAATTAATATGCAAATCGATTCAGAATCGGAAAAACAATTTTTTCAACACAGGCTTTGACTACATTGCGGGAAGTTCAGAATCAAACCAGTGCCCCTCTGATTACCAAACAATCACCTACAACTTGAGCCACAGCAACCCACAAAATGAGCATGTACAGTAACTTGTGTTTATTTTATCAGAATCAGAATCAGGTTTATTGCCAAGTAGGTTTGCACTTACAAGGAATTCGACTTGGTGTAATTGGTGCAGAATAAACATTAAGTAGAAAAAAAATATAAAAAAAATTAGAAGATAAAAAAGCAAGTATTAAAATATAAACAATATAAATATATATCAGAATTAGAAATACTTTAATAATCCTAGGGGAAAATTATCTTTGTTATACTCCAGTTTAAGTTAAACAAGTATGCAGTATCTTCTAAAAACAAAGGAGCTGTTGTGCAAGCTGATGTGCAAGTATATGACAGTATAGTTTACACTATATTCACAGAATGCTATAAATACTATAAATGTGCCAATATACAACAGGATGAAGTGGTCCTGAATAAATAGAGAATGTGCGTTAATGTAACACAGAAGGTCTGAAGATGCTACGTTATGTAGCAGCATTTTATGTAGTAATTGTATACTTAGTACAAGAGATTCACAAAGTACACTGAAAGTGATTACCGTATTTTCCGCACTATAAGGCGCATCGGATTATAAGGCGCACCTTCAATGCAGGCCTATTTTAAAACTGTTTTCATATATAGGGCGCACCGCATTATAAGGCGCATAGAATAGAAGCTACAGTAGTAGCTGGGGTTGCGTTATGCATCCACTAGATGGAGCTACGCTAAAGGGAATGTCAACAAAACAGTCAGATAAGTCAAACTTTATTAATAGAATACAAACCAGCGTTCTGACAACTCTGTTCACTCCCAAAATGAATAAACAGCTGTTTTATTATTTTTCCCAAGGTAATGTCAGTGACGTAGTATTTTTGCGACACAGTTTATCCTTTAACAACAGCAAGGTATAACCGGTAGTGCAACATTTTTATCACGTAGTGGAGGGGAACTTTTCTTCGATTCAGTAAACACGTAAAAGAAACAGCCTGATACCGTTACGGTAAATCAAACGTTAGTCGTAAGTGTGTCTCTTGAAAGGAGCCATTTTGGGGTCTTTACACACACACAAATGGTGTTGGACTGGAATTCCTCTTTACCGTTCTTACCGCTGTTACTTCGGCGACGCCCCCTGACTACGGTAGCCATGATTAACCAATATAGATCCATATATAAGGCGCATCGGATTATAAAGGCGCACTGTCGGCTTTTGAGAAAATTGAAGGCTTTTAGGTGCGCCTTATAGTGCGGAAAATACGGTAAATTGTATGTGAATTTAAGTGTATGAGCATTATCTACAATGGTTAAGTTAACCATTACTCACGGATGAGCACAATAGATTCTCTGTATAATCATCATATCAAATGTAAAGGTCATGTATCAAATCTATGTTTATAATGGTATGTAATGTTAAGCTTAGTGATAGCAAGAACAACATGTTATTTGTATTCAAGGGAATTAGTGATGAATGACTTTCATGCATGAATCATACATCAGCAATAAAGAAATAGAAATAGGGAATTCCCCATTATATAATATATTAATATATATATATATATATTATATATATATATATATACTATATTATATATATACACCACATTGAAACTTCACTATTCACTATTTTCCATAGTTAAAGTGATATTTTTGCATCCCAGATGCATAAAACCTTTTGTGGTGCTGAATGGAGAGCTCCTGTAAAGAGCACTTTATACACTTACCAGTCACTTCATTATAGTAGGTACATTTGTATAATCTAATGTGATCCAATACAACAACTCTGCCATAAATTCTACTGTTACAAAGCTTTGCTCACCCCATTTACATACATAAGAGGGACATAATATTAGAAACACCTTTCAATATAATACAGTCTAGTTTAACACTACTGCAAACTACAATCTCAATAGTAAACATTGTAGTTAAATGAATACCTCTCTGACGAAGTCAACAAAAACCTAAATATTATAAGCTTTGTAAAAGAAGGATTTATGGCAGAGATGTTGTATTGGATGACATCGGATTGTACCCAATGTTTTAATTTGCTGCATTACACTGTCACTGAAATGGTTTTGATTGTTGTAGTATTACAGCAATAACTGACACTAGTGCAGTGTTCATTCGGAGCTTGGGCCAGTTCGAAGCAGGACCATTGCTTGGCTCGCAGAAGTGCTGCTTGCAGCATGCTTAAGCCCCGCTCATCTGGTCAACTTCACACTCAACACTGCAGTCCCCTGGGTCCTCACCAATACACCCAGCAAAGATGAGGTTGATTGGCTGAACAATTCATAAACAACAGTCATAAACACATAAAAATGTTCAACAAAAACATAAATGCAAAGCGTTTGTTTTTGCATTTATTTGACAGCTTACAGGGTGATATTATAGTCATTGTTTATTAATTCTTCAGTAATGTATTTCCCAAGCTAGTTAACAACTTTCAGTGAAGACCCTGCTTTGAGTTCTCCACCTCTCAGCTCAGCTGTGATAAGATAAAATAGGATGTTGACGTGTCCTTGGGAAAGATACTGAACCACAAATTGTGTGAATGCGTATGAATGGTTAGCTTCCAAAAACCAATGCGCAGTTGGCAACTTGCATGGCAGCTAATGCCATCAGTTTAAAACTAGAAAGGTGCTATGCAAGTGCAGTCCATTAACCATTTACCGCGAAGAAAGTCATTTTGTTATGCTGGTGTTAAAGAGACTGACAGCTGTTGGAATGAAGGACCTGCAGTAGTGCTTCTTTTTATTTGGTGGGAGTAGTAACTGTGGGGGGCTCAGAAATTGCAAGTGGCAGCTACAGTAGACTGGAAAGACTATTACAGCTGTTGTCAAGCTCATGAGGCTGTATTATGTATGTAGTTCTGTAGCTGTGGTTGGTTTGTAAAATAACAATATCAGGAGGTGGTGCTGATGCAGTGGGTTGTGAGCTGTAGTTCTATTTCATTCTTCCTGACCCCCAGAGACGGTATGAAATACCTGGATAAGCGTCACACACATGCGTAGATCGAGACATAATACCAACAAAGTCATGTGACCTGGGTGACGTAAGCTACCTGATAAAGGGGGCAGACACCCAGAGATCGTCTCCTTTTCATCTTCTCACCTTAGTGCACAGGTCCTTGTTATTGTTTTAGTAGCTTGTCACGTATGCCAGTAGCCTCGTAACCACAACCGGTTGGAGCTACGGTTTCGTCCTCCAGAGGCTGCGTATCTGGCGCCCATCCCTGCCGTGCATCCGACCACCGCTCGGACTGTGACAGGTAAGTAGCTTGTTTTTCATCGCCAACTGGTGTGCTTCATCCCCCCTAAGCGCCTCCGCTCAGCTTGGGTTCATTACCACGTTTTGCGAGCCAGAGCTTCCCGCTACTGAGTGTTCTCGTGAGGTGTTTTCGCTTCTCTGACGGCTGTATCGGGGGCTAGCGGACACTATATACGAAAAAAAAAGAGGGTTGTTGGCTCCGGTCGAGCTAGCTGAGTGTTTCTCGCTCTGTTGCTACATCATTAGCTTGTTTTGTAGCAGAGTGTTTCTCGCTCTGTTGCTACATCGTTAGCTTGTTTGTAGCGGAGTGTTACTCGCTCTGCAGCTACACCGCTCGCCTGTCGGCGTCACTTGCTGGTTTATTGGATTGTATTTGAGTGTTCCCGCTCAATTGCCATACTACAGCCTCTGTAGCTATGTTGTGTGTTTGCATCTCCTGTATGGCTTCTCTGAGCCCAGAGGATGGCCATGACAAATGCCCTTCGTGCCTTGGCATTGCACATCTCAAGCAGGCGCTGACTGAAAGTGCTTGCATTAATTGCATCTGCATGCTATTAGCAGAAAGGACTGCGAGGTTGGCTTAATTTGAAAGAAGCGTTGCTGAGGCAGAGTTACCCCCTTCCGGGACGCCTGCATACAGCTCTCCTCACAGGCCCAAGCGCCACGGACACACGCAGGATGATGCCTCCGTCGCTAATAAGAAACGGAGGGGTGTTGAACCTTTGGCCCTTAAAGTGGACACTTTGGCCTCTGAGTTTGCCCAGATTAAGGCCCTCCTTCTTAGTCTGCAACCTAGTGGCCCCTCAGATGCTTGCACCGCTGCCTCAGAGCTGCCACTTGAAAAACCACCACGGAGCTACGCTGAGAGTGATAGCCTAGCTTCTTTGCCCCGTATGGCTGGCCAGCAAGATGAGGACACGCTGTCTATTGCGGCCTCTGAGAATCTCTTTACTGACTATGAAGCAGGGGGACAGGAAGAGTTGGAGGGAGGATCCCCCCTTCCCACGGTGGAAGGCTCTCATGAGTCGGGTGCAGACTCGTTGAGGGATGCTGAGGTCAGTCTTTCCACAGTTAAACAGGCCATCCAACTGGCCATCTCTCGGCTTGGGTTGGATGCTGGTGCAGGTGAATAAAGTCAAGCAGCAGTTTGCTGACTTAGGCCAGGCACCATTGCCTAGACCGAGGCACACTAGCGCTCCCCGCTCTACAGCCAATGCTCAGGGTGAGTCAAGGGCTGGCCACACCTCATTCCAGCAGGGCCGTTTCCATAGGGCCCCTCTGCCTTTTGGACTCCTAAAGACAGGGCACCTAGATACGGACCACCTGCAGACTGACACCCTAAGCTGCCCAAAGGTCGGGGGAGTCGGACCTGATTGCCTAGATCCAGGCGCCAGCCGTTTCTTCCCACAATATCTAGGCCAGTGGGAGGCCCTGACCTCAGACCCTTGGGTGTTGTTGACTCTTTCCAAGGGATACAGTGTTCAGTTCAGGCTTTGACCCCCCCAAGTTCAGCAGGGTCAGAATCACTGTGGTCAAGGACCCCATGAGGTGTCTGGCTCTAGAGCAGGAGATTTTGGTGCTTCTGGAGAAAGGTGCCATCAAGTGTGTAAAAGGTTCAGATCGAATGAGAGGGTTCTGTTCGACTTATTTTCTTGTTCTGAAGAAGGACGGTGGTTTCTGTCCCATCCTCTATTTCCGACGATTGAACCAGTTCATAAAGGTTCTTCATTTTCGTATGCTTCGCACAGCAGATGTCCTTCAGGTGGTCTCAGAGGGAGATTGGTTCACAAGCATCGATCTGAAGGATGCTTATTTCCATGTGCCGATCGCACACCACCACAGGCAGTTTCTTCGTTTTGCCTTCAAGGGACAAGCGTACCAGTTCCGTGTTCGCACCTCACATCTTCACGAGATGCATTGCGGCAGCCCTGCAGAGCAAGGGCGTTTGTATTCTCCCTTATTTGGACGACTGGCTCATTTGCTCCGCAACCCGCGAGCAGGCCATCCACGACACGTGTTTTTTGACCCATGTGAACCAGTTGGGTCTTACTGTGAATTTCACAAAGAGCTGTTTAGTTCCCAGTCAGTGAGTCGCGTTCATCGGGGTTGTTCTCGACTCTGTGATGATGAAGGCCTTTCCTTCCCCAAAGAGGGTGGATGACACCTTCCATCCTCCACATGTTCAGAGAGGTGCAAGGTTGACATATGGGCTATTTCTCCAGTTGTTGGGAAAAATTGACATCCCCCTGGGACTCCTCTCACTGCGCCCTTTGCAGGTGTGGGTCAATGGTTTGGGCCTCAACCCCAAGAGGCACCAAGGCAGAATGGTGGTGGTCTCAAGCAAGTGCCTCCAGTCTCTCAAACCCTGGAGAAGCAGGGCCTATCTCTCCAGCGGTGTTCCCTTGGGTTCTCTTCCTTCCCGTCGGGAGGTAGTGGTGACAGACGCCTCCCTCTTGGACTGGGATGCTGTTTGTAACCACAGGACAGTCAGGGGAACCTGGAGTCCTCAGCAGAGACTCCAGCACATAAATGTGTTGGAGCTGCGTGCGGTGCCTTTAGCTCTCAGGCACTTCCTTCCCTTTTTGGAAGGGAGGCATGTATTTGTTCGGTCAGACAACACCTCGATAGTTTATCATGTGAACCACCAAGGAGGAACCAGGTCCAGGCATTCCCTACAGGACGCTCAGAGGCTTCTTCACTGGGCCATGCCAAAAGCCTCCTCCGGGGGAGTGGAGGCTGAACCCCGAGGTGGTTCAGATGGTATGGGAGAGGTTTGGCAGAGCGGATGTCGACCTGTTCGCCTCAGCGGCGTCAACGCACTGCCCGCTGTGGTTTTCCCTCTCGGAACCGACGAGCCCGTTGGGGCAGGATGCCCTGGCACACTCCTGGCCAGACCGCCTCCTGTATGCTTTTCCTCCAGTTCCACTGCTCCTGTTGACACTTCACAGGATAGCCAGGAGCAGTCACTCGGTGTTACTGGTGGCTCCCTTCTGGCCTGAGAGAATATGGTTTCTTCTTCTCCATCGGCTTCTCAACGGGGTGCCTTGGCCCCTCCCACTGAGGCAGGATCTCCTGTCACAGTTGGGGGGGGAGCATTTGGCATCCTCACCCGGCCCTGAAGGGCCAGACTCATTACTAGATTTTTGTGATCAGGCTGTTGTCCAGACCATAGTCAGTGCTCGTGCACCCTCGACTAGACTGCTGTATGCCAACAGGTGAAAACTTTGGTTGGTGTGGCAGTCAGGGTGTGGACCCAGAGCATTGCTTTGTGCCTGTACTGCTCAAATACCTGCAGACGTTGCTGGATAAAGGGCTCTCTGCCTCTACTATAAAGGTGTATGTTGCTGCCATCTCTGCTCGACATGCCTTTGTGGATGGTCGATCGGTGGGGTCACATGCTCTGGTGGGCAGGTTTCTCAAAGGTGTTCTCCGATTGCGGCCTCCACATGCTGTGCGGGTGCCTTCCTGGGACCTGCCTGTCATCCTGGAAGCCCTGTGTTCTCCTCCATTTGAGCCCCTGGAACACGCTGACCTCAGGTGGCTGTCTTGCAAGACTGCTTTTCTTCTCGCTGTTACATCTGCGAAGCGGGTTGGTGAGCTTCATGTCCTGTCTATCACCAGTGAGTGTTTGCAGTGGAATCCTGATGGATTGGGGGTTACTATGTGGCCTAACCCCTTTTTCCTCCCAAAGAGGCTTTCTGCGTTTCATGTTAATCAACCTATCAGTTTGGTGGCTTTTGCCCCAGAGTCAGGTGTGGAGGATCTGCCTCCTAACGCCACCTTTCTTTGTCCTGTTCGTGCCCTGAAGCAGTACATAGAGGTTACTGCAGATTTTTGTAAGTCTGATGCTCTGTTTGTCTGTCTTGGGGGGCACAGGAAGGGCTGTGCCTTTTCCAAACAGAGGCCCTCACATTGGGTTGTTGATACCATAGCTCCGGGGTTCCCAACCCGCGGACCGGGGTCCGGATCCGGACCGGATCGCCATATCATCCGGACCCGAGATTAATTGTAGAATTATTTTTTTTTTTTTTGATAGGCGAGTCTATTTCATGCCGTAACATTACTTTTCCCTATCCAAGCACTGCACTGAGCAAGCATTGGAAGGTACCAACCAATCGTGTGAGAGTCATACTACCCATGTGATTCTATATAGCCAATGAAATCGCCACCTTGAATTCAGAGCGAGGTGCTACGAGTAAGTCTCTGCCCCCTCCCCCCCCCCGCATGGTCATGGCCCGCGATGGAATTGTCAGAAAAAAAATTGGCCCGCGTCCAAACTTACTTGCCGACCCCTGGTATAGGTCATTCAGGTATTTGATACCATCTCTGGCGGTCAGGAAGAATGATATAGAATGAGAGTTACAGATATAACTAAGGTTCTATGAATTCTGGATGACCGCCAGAGTTCCTTGTCACTCGGAATCTTGACGAGAAGATTCTGTAGGAGACGATCTCTGGGTGTCTGCCCCCTTTATCAGGTAGCTTACGTCACCCAGGTCACATGACTTTGTTGGTATTATGTCTCGATTTGCGCATGCGTGTGATGCTTATCCAGGTATTTCATACCATCTCTGGCAGTCAGGACAAATGAAATAGAACTATATTTAAGTTCCCTGTTAAAGAATTGCATTCAATTTTGTAAATTCTTGTTTTTTTATTTTTTATTTTAGAGACTTTATTAATCACATACACGTAATATTATTTTTCCGCATTTGACCCATCCAGTTGGCACCTGTCGGGTCACACATAACTCCAGTCTAATACACACACACACATGTAGGTGCTGATTGATCGGGTAGTTGCTGCTCTGCCTCAACTACCTGGATGTTTGTCACAGAAAATTTAAATAAAATTTTGAGAACTGAATATGAATTTTGAGAACTGAATTTGAATTGTGAGAACTGAATTACTTAGTTATTATTAGAACTAAATAGTTCCAAACTAATAAATTCAATTTCAAATTACAATTCAATGCAGTGATTCAAATTAAACAATACAAATTCAAATGATGTAATTCAAATTCAGTTTTTTAATGCAATTATTCAAGTTAAGGAATTCAAATTCAAATATAAATTATTCAAATTCAAGTTTCTGGTGGCATATATTTTAGCCCATATGGTTCTCTCCAATTATGTATGGCATTGGGCAAAGCCTAACACATACATATTGTAGGAAGGAATTATGTGCATAAATAAGAAATAAATAATAATATGAACCCTAAAAAGACACATTGCTTTGCTGTGCACAAAGAATGAGTTAAATGTAGATTGATTTCCACTGAAATGTGTCTCTACTCTTGGATGACTAAAGGCTGAGATGTGTCTGGTGGAAAAAGCGTGTTACTAAATTGTCTCTTCTCTCCCTTATTCTCTCATATGATATCACTAAGTATGATACTGATATGATAATATTAAGACTGTCAGTAGTGCTGGTAAAATAGAGCCTGTGTTACATGTCAAGTTGGGTCACGTTGGTTTGGTTACTGATATCTACGTATGTGACCCTTGCTGTGTGATGATGTGTACTTACATGTTTATCTGTCTGTCTGCATTGTAGGATGAGTTCCACCCGTTCATTGAGGCCCTGCTGCCCCAGGTCCGTGCCTTTGCCTACACATGGTTCAACCTCCAGGCCAGGAAGAGGAAGTACTTCAAAAAACATGAGAAAAGGATGACTAATGAAGAAGAAAGAGCTGTCAAAGATGAACTACTTGGGGAGAAGGCAGAGGTGGGGTGAATAACATTTTTATTTAGTTTTACAAATCAAGTAGCTAAAAGTAACATACCATAATTAAACAATTGTTCAGTTCTGAGTTCTGTATTGTGTTTAAGTTCAGTCCTTTGTCTAGCTTTATGCTTATCCCTTCCTTGCTCCTGGTTTTTGTTTGTTTGGACTTCAGTTGGGATTCTGATTTATGCTTGGATTGTTGGATTTTTTGCCTGAACTAATAGCTGCCTTTTTGTTATTTGTGTTTACCAGCCTCTTTTGTAACTTACTAGACTTCTTTCGTTCACTTTCATGTTTATATTTGGATCCACTCCTTGAACTAACTGTAACAGTTGCTGGTTTTAATGCTGTTTTAATATACTAGCACAATACATTATTAAAACAAACAAAACTCTCTTTATATTATTTTATTCCAAGGTGAAACAGAAGTGGGCAAGCCGTCTTTTGGCCAAGCTAAGAAAGGACATTAGACCCGAATGCAGAGAAGACTTTGTTCTGTCAATCACTGGGAAGAAAGCTGCATGCTGTGTCCTGTCAAACCCTGACCAGAAAGGCAAAATGAGACGCATAGACTGTCTCCGACAAGCTGACAAGGTAAACTACATTCTGACTAATAGTATACATTAATTTCCAGTAGGTCTATTCTACAGTTTTGCTTGTATTAGTCAAGATAATTGGGGTCCATGCAGCGAAGCTGCAGGAACCCATTGTGTTTCTACCTTTTCTTATTATTGGGGTCCATGCAGTGAAGCTGCAGGAACCTATTGTGTTTCTACCTTTTCTTATTATCATTGGGGTCCATGCAGCGAAGCTGCAGGAACCCATTGTGTTTCTACGTTTTGTTATTATTGGGGTCCATGCAGCGAAGCTGCAGGAACCTATTGTGTTTCTACCTTTTCTTATTGGGGTCCATGCAGCGAAGCTGCGGGAGCCCATTGTGTTTCTACCTTTTTGGGGTCCATGCAGCGAAGCTGCGGGAACCCATTGTGTTTCTACCTTTTCTTCTTATTATTATTATTGGGGTCCATGCAGCGAAGCTGCGGGAAACCATTGTGTTTCTACCTTTTCTTATTGGGGTCCATGCAGCGAAGCTGCAGGAACCCATTGTGTTTCTACCTTTTCTTATTGGGGTCCATGCAGCGAAGCTGCGGGAACCCATTGTTTTTCTACCTTTTCTTGTTGGGGTCCATGCAGCAAAGCTGCGGGAAACCCATTGTGTTTCTACCTTTTCTTATTGGGGTCCATGCAGCGAAGCTGCGGGAACCCATTGTTTTTCTACCTTTTCTTGTTGGGGTCCATGCAGCAAAGCTGCGGGAAACCCATTGTGTTTCTACCTTTTCTTATTGGGGTCCATGCAGCGAAGCTGCGGGAACCCATTGTTTTTCTACCTTTTCTTGTTGGGGTCCATGCAGCAAAGCTGCGGGAAACCCATTGTGTTTCTACCTTTTCTTATTGGGGTCCATGCAGCGAAGCTGCGGGAACCCATTGTTTTTCTACCTTTTCTTGTTGGGGTCCATGCAGCAAAGCTGCGGGAAACCCATTGTGTTTCTACTTATTCTTATTGGGGTCCATGTAGCGAAGCTGCGGGAACCCATTGTGTTTCTACGCTTTTGGGGTCCATGCAGCGAAGCTGCGGGAACCCATTTTGTTTCTACGTTTTCTTCTTAATATTATTATTCCTTCTTTTTTTGTCTCTACGTTTTTCTCTTATTGGGGTCCATGCAGCGAAGCTGCGGGAACCCATTGTGTTTCTACGTTTTCTTATTATTATTATTATTATTGGGGTCCATGCAGCGAAGCTGCGGGAACCCATTGTGTTTCTACGTTTTCTTCTTCTTCTTATTATTATTATTATTATTTCTTCCGCCATGGGAGTCTATGGAAGCCCATAGAACCGTGTGGTAAAAAGTTGTCAAATTTGGCACATTGACTAAGGACAGTCATATGTGTAATGTCACCAAGTTACATGTTGCCAGTAAACACAGTATAGCGCCACCAACGGGTCAAAGTTCAAGGTACATTTGTGCATGTAACTCATGAACCGTAAGCCCGATTTTCAAAAACAAGGTATCGTTGGAATCCTTGGATCATAGGGAGTTCAATGCACCCTATGACGTCATAATGTGCCATGATAGATTTTGCGCCATATTGAAAAATGTCAAAAGTGAAACTAAATTTTCAGGGGTCGCAAATTTTGCCGGATTCTCACGAAAATCGGCACAGAGTATATTCAGGCCAATACGCACAAAAGTTATTAGTCAGATTTCTCAATTTCTATGTTGTTTGTGTGCTACAGCCAATCGAAATCAGCGGCGAAGGCGCCAATTTCGATGTCAGCTCATATCTCAGGAACGCTTTGGCGAAACAAAACCAAATTGCATGGCATGCTTTGAGGCTGTGTTCCAAGTGCAGGAAACAAATGTGGTGTCATAACGTCTCTAGGGGGCGCTATAATTAGCAAAACATTGTTTTTGCTCATATATCCTGAAGTGTTTGTATTTGAAATGAAATTGTCATATCCACAGATACAGTGGGTGGCCCCATTGATAGTTGATGCCAACTTTTCATGTTAGCCAATCGCTGTTGGTGGCAACGCCACCAAACAGGATGTTTGCTCATATCTCGGCAACGCTTTGACTTCCGAAGACCAAATTTGGTCACGTGCATCGAGACCCGCCCCAAAGTGTGCCAATAAAATCTGGTGTCATTTGTCCACTAGGAGGCGCTGTAATTGACAAAATTGCATTTTGGCTTGTTTGTCTTGATGTGTTTGGATATGGCGTTAAATTTTCATGTCTACTAATACTCTGGAAGGTCACAATTCAGGTCGTATCCAAAATGTTCACGTCTGCGTAAGATTGTGGCTGCCATATTGGATTATGTCAAAAGTGAAACTACATTTTCAGCGGTCACAAATTTTGACGGATTCTCACGAAAATCGGCACAGGGTATATTCAGACGAATCCGCACAAAAGTTATTAGACGGATTTTTCAATTTCAACTTTGTTTGCATGCTACAGCCAATCGAAATCAATGGCGAAGGCGGCGATTTCCATGTGAGCTCATATCTCAGGAACACTTTGGCAAAACAAAACCAAATTGCATGGCATGCTTCAAGGCTGTGTCCTAAGTGCAGGAAACAAATATGGTGTCATTTCGTCTCTAGGGGGCGCTATAATTAGCAAAACAGCCCATAGGACCGTATGGTAAAAAGTTGTGAAATTTGGCACATTGATTGAGGACAGTTGTATGTGTAATGTCACCAAGTTACATGTTGCCAGTAAACACAGTATAGCGCCACCAACGGGTCAGAGTTTTAGGTACATTTGTGCATGTAACTTTTGAATCCGTTAGCCCGATTTTCAAAAACAAGGTATCGTTGGATTCCTTGGATCATAGCGGTTCAATGCACCCTTGACGTCATAATGCGCCATGATAGATTTTGCGCCATCTTGGATTTTGTTGAAACTGAAACTAACTGTTCAGCGGTCGCAAATTTGACGGATTCTCACGAAAATCGGCACAGAGTATATTCAGACCAATCCGCACAAAAGGTTTTAGACGGAGTTTTCAATTTCGACTTTGTTTGCGTGCTACAGCCAATCGAAATCATGGGGAAGGCGCGATTTCGATGTGAGCTCATATCCAGGAACGCTTGGCGTAACAAAAAACCAAATTTGATGCCATGCTTTCAGGCTTATCCCAAGTGCAGAAAGAAATCTTGTGTCATTCGGTCACTAGGGGGCGCTATAATCCGCAAAAATCTTTTTGGTGAGAAAACTAAATTTTCATGTATGCTAATAATTACTATTATTCATTACATGATTGCATGATCTGCATGGGCCCCTCATTGCTGCTTGCAGCTATATTTATTATTCTTCTTCTTCGCCATTGGAGTCTATGGCAGCCCATAGAACCGTATGTTAAAAAGTTGTCAAAGTTTTAGGTACATTTGTGCATGTAACTTTTGAACCGTTAGCCCGATTTTCAAAAACATGATCGTTGGATTCCTTGGATCATAGGGAGTTCAATGCCCTATGACGTCATATGCGCCATGATAGATTTTGCACTCTTTGATTTTGTTGAAAGTGAAACTAACTGTTCAGCGGGCGCAAATTTGACGGATTCTCACGAAAATCGGCAGAGTATTTCAGACAATCCGCACAAAAGTTATTAGACGGGGTTTTCAATCTCGACTTTGTTTGCGTGCTACAGCCAATCGAAATCAGTGGCGAGGCGCCGATTTCATGTTAGCCCATATCTCAGGAACGCTTTGGCGAAAACAAAACCATTTGCATGGCATGCTTCGAGGCTGTGTCCCCAGTCCAGGACACAAATATGGTGTCATTACGTCTCTAGGGGCGCTATAATTAGCAAAACATTGTTTTTGCTCATATCTCCTGAAGTGTTTGTATTTGAAATGAAATTGTGTCCAAAACAAATTGTTGTCATTTGTCCACTAGGGGGACGCTGTAATCAACAAAATTGCATTTTTGCTGTTCGTCTTGACGTGTTTGGATTTATATATTATTAGTGCTGTCAAAATTAACGCGTTAATTTTGTCGATTAATATTAAAGAATTAACGCGTTAAAAAAAATTAACCGGTTTTGTTTACTTCCGGTGGCGGCCGCCATTTTGGATGTGGCAAAGTAGAGCTTGTTTTCCCAGATATATTAGTGTGTGTGGTGATGGTTGTATAAGAGGCTTAACTTAAAGCCCTCACGGAGACTGCGCCCTGCGCGGTCGCCCACATTGCCCATGCTAAAACCGGCCCTGCTTGTATAGTTTACGGGCAGATCTGCCACATCCAATATGGCGGACACGGTACGTATCGCACGCAACGGACCAAGTCAGGCAGTCTGTGTATATATGTCTATGTCTATCCTAACTAAAGGAGAGTCTATGTATATATGTCTTGATCTATCCTAACTAAAGGAGAGTCTGTATATATGTCTTGATCTATCCTAACTAAGGAGAGTCTATGTATATGTCTATGATCTATCCTACCTAAAGGAAGAGTCTATGGCGGAAAGATGGATAAGGATAGCCTTTTAGGGGGAACATTTCATTTTAAAAGTTGCCCGACGGCTCGTTGGACAAAAAACAAGGCAATTTTCACAGTTTGCAAGCCGAATTTAAATTCCACAGAAGTACACGACTTTAACTATCCCTCAAAGCAAAACACCCTGCTGAAATTACCTCACGGGACCTCGCCAGTCTACACTACAGGAGTGTGGCACTCGTCAGTATATTTCCTCATTCTGGCTTTTTCTATTTGCACTGTGCATATGTGCACCTTAAGCCAATAAAATGAATGAATTTAAATATACTTTCTCTGTGTTTATTCTACATTAATTTGATCATTTTACCTACATAAATATTCTTATAAGCTTCAGTCTCAGAAAAATGCATTTAATTTATTGATACATTTATTGATAGATTAATCGCGATTAATCGCGATTAATTACAGAATATTTGCGATTAATTAGTTAATTTTTTTTATCGATTGACAGCCCTATATATTATGTGTGTATATATATATCTATTATATATATATATATATATATATATATATATATATATATATATATTATATATATATACATATATATATATATATATAAGGGTTAATGCAAGGCTGTGTCATATAACACCCAAATGTGTTACCTTCTGGGACTTAAACTAGAGTCAACACAATAGATATAGTGTCATTCAATGTGAAAGTTATAAATTGTAAATGAATGTAAATTATTATAGCAGTAAATGACTACATAGGTGATTCTTGGTGATGTCATTATTGATGTACGTTTGTCATTAAGTGTAACACTGTCATTATATTTGACTCTCTAAGTAAAGAAATTTCACGTGGAGCGGTTATATGGACTGTTATTTCACCTCATGTGTAGGCACACCTACTTTATATGTGTAACATATGAATTTGTGGGTGTTCCCTGTATAAGAGCACTCAATTTATGTATTCATTTAAAGGCATTATTTTTAGCATTGGTGATTGTATGAACACACCATGGCAAAGTACACATCTTATTTGTGGCTCTTACATGTCTTACTCGTACTCTTTTGTCACCTGTAGATTTTCATATAAATGGTTCTCCTTAATTTTTCAGCAAAAGAAAAATACATACACACACAAGTTTAATGTAATATTGCGATAAATACCAAAATGTTTATTTTATGTTAAAACATCAGGCTTTAACATTGAAAAAGGTAAATGACATATTACAAAGTATTGAAAGGTAACCACTTGATTTGTAAAGTATTGATTGGAGTAGCAGAAGTAAGACTGCTTTTATTGTTACAATGCAAAAAACATACCAAATCAAGTAATGCCTAATAACGTCAGTAGATGGCGCCATTGTATTGTTCTTTGCCCTCAGCGCTCTGTCGAATATGGCCGTTTATCCTAAAAAGGCCACCGTATTTTCAGGTGTGTTACGCCACAAGCGCCATTTCGGACAAATTTTTAAAGAAAGTAATAACAAATTGTCGTTAAAAATCCTTCTCTCATTATTCTGTCATTTAGCAAATAGAAATAATTTTGCTAATCCTAATTGACCTAAAGCAGGAAAAGTTTAATCTTAATTCATGTCAGACAGTGGGAAAAAAAGCGTATGTGTCCTTTTATACAGTGTATATAAACTTCTGGTTTCAACTGTAATTATGTATAACAATTGCACATAATTTTGAAGATGGCAAAGTTGTAAGTTCAAGATAAGGGGTGTGAAACCATGATTCTTTATTTCTGGTAAAAAATACACATCAAGCAAATAAAAAACGTTTGGGAAACATACATCAGGCTTCATAAAGGCTAAGCCCACATTGTGATTTTTTCCTTCAAGGTAACAATGAAAACAATGTAAAACATACTGAAGATATTAAAATACAAAACAAATGGTACAAATGATGTACCTCATGTCTCATTTCGAATTGTTTTGAAGAACAGTGAGTGAAAGATGCTGTTTGTAGATAAAATAATGAAGTAGTCTACTGAATGGTTCTGAGTCTGTTTAATAAAAATAAAGCAAAAGTCAAAGTAGTACTAAAACAAGACTAATACTTGTTGGTTGGAATAGCCCCATGTAGGTAAAGAAAAATACATTTAAATGCATGATTATTGAGGGTGGGAATTATCTTATGTCAAACTTGTGGCAGTGACACAAATACCAGTTGAATGTTCTTGTGGTCTAGAGAAGTGTTTCCAGAGCAGTTCACATTTGTTGAGCAAGCACCACTGATGCAAGATCTGGATCAATGTAATGTGGCCCTGTCACTGAAGCAAATGGTTTTGTAGGTTGTGTGGTTGGTGTGGCTATTGAACCACGACATCTCCTATACTACTGATGTTCTTGTGACTGAGAATTCCAAGGTAGGGGAGTTCCATGAGTGTCCGCAGGCATCATTGTTGGTACAAAGGCAGAACACACACATGACCTGAATGTGTGCATGCGTGTTGCAGTCGTCACAGTAGCTTTGGAGCATCTGAGCAGGACATAGACCATTTAGGATCAGTAGAACAGATCTGTAAAAAGAATTATGTGAATAGATGTGTGAGAAAGCATCATGACCAATCATGAACAATGTTTTGAGGTAAACTTTGACCAAGACACATAACATTTATAACACTCATTTTGAAAAATACAATTACATGCATACTTACTCAGTGACTGAGAATGATGACTTGAAAACATGAATGGTAGTGACACAGACAGCACTTGGATGTTTTTGTGGTTTAACACGATTTGGCAAAGCAGTCTACATCTTGAAATCCAAGTGTTTGACCAGGAAATGGATGAAGTAGATGAGTCTGTGACTGGAGCCTGAGTGCCTGAGTTATGGGGTCCCTGTGAAGCTGTCAAACATGACAGAGCTGTTAGCTACCTTCTACTACTCAGCATGTGTATTCTTTGCACAGGTTTACATGTTTACATTTCTATATGCACAACTGCACAAATTACAAGTGGATTTTTCTCCATATATAACCAAACTGTAACTCATAACCAGCTATGTTTATGCTGATGAACCTCAAACATACACATACACTCTGATTTAGCCGTTTTTGTTGTTTTGGTTTAAGACATACTTACAGGATTTATCTTCCTCTACAGCAAGATTCCTCTTCTGGGACAGCTGACCTCTGGCCTGTCTGTTTGTGAATGCCTGCGCCACTGGCCACGAGCATCTCAATGGAACGTAGTGTGTTTCACATTGGGCAAACATACTTGTATGTAATTACACAGCAAATGTAGTTGTAAGTAACAGTACACATACTTTTGGTTAACAGGTAAAAGACAAGATACATGCCTTCATTTATGGGCAATAGTATTTCCAGCAAAGTATGCATAACATTCAGAATGCTCATTAAAAACAGAAATACTTACATAGTGTGATTCCTCTTCTGCCCTGATTTTTTGTTTTGCTGTAAGATAATTCTCAATATGTGTGTTAGTGGAAAAGCCTATACAAGTTTAGCACAGTTTTGCTTTGGACCATAGTATTTGTGTTGCTAAAGACATACATTTTGCAAGAAGCTGTTTAGTGTTACACTTTGTTATTGCTACCACTTGTGTTCTCAAACAACATAACGTGGACAGAATATGACATGTAATACTAACTGCGTGTTCAGTATCATAACTGCACATAAATTTCTATAGTTGTAGTCAGTCAGTAGTCAGTATGGGGTTTTTGTAGGGAAAACATTATATCAGTGAAATAAGTACAGCATCATGAAAGCTGTAGTATGTCTGTGTAACTTCAACAATTACATCCTCTGTGTCTTTCACGTACACATGATCTATTAATGTACCTTTTTCAGTTGTACATTGTCGCACATGTTGAGTGTAGCCATGCTGCTCCAGTAACTTTTGAATGGAAGATGAAATCGGCAGACACGATCTTCAGACCAAGCCGCACAAAACTTAGGAGATGGATTTCCACTTTGTCTGCTCGCTACAGCCAATCGAAATCTGCGGCGAAGGTCGTGATTTTGATGTGAGCTCATATCTCGGGAACGCGTTGGCGTAACAAAACCAAATTTGATGCCATGCTTTTAGGTGTTGTCCCAAGTGCAGGAAATAAATCTTGTGTCATTCAGTCACTAGGGGGCGCTGTAATCCGCAAAAAATGTGTTTTTGCTTTTTTCTCTTGACGTGTTTGGATGATAAACTAAATTTTCATGTATGCTAATACTTACTATTATTACATTACATGATCACCTGAGCTGCATGGGCCCCTCATTGCTGCTTGCAGCTATATTTAAAGTATATAGTTTGTTTGGTTTTGCTTTGGCTGAAAAGAGAAGAGGTTAGTACATTTTCTCACCCCAGATTTCAATTTTACTTTGACATTCTTTTGAGATTGGAAATCAATGATAATTGTTTTATTTTTTTAGACTTTTTTTTTAGTTTATACCAGATGTTTTTTCGTGTCATGGGTCATAACCCCACACTTATCTTATGCAAGTGTCTCAGCATAAGAACTTAACATAAGCACATAAGCACTGAATGCTCTGGACCCAAAAAAGGCACATGGACCATATCTTATTGATCCTTACTTGAGATGATGTTTTTGATGTAAAAAAGAGACTTGTTGCTGCAACATTTTTACCGATGTTGGACTATGGGGATCTTTTGTAAATTGCATATGATTGACAAAGCTTATTATTAGTTCCATAGATTTATTACGAATTGCAAAGCACTGACTCACCACTGTGAGCTTTATGCTCAGGTGGGATTGCCTTGTAGCAACCCGTAGGTGCACCCACTGGTATATGTTCACATACAAGGCAGCTTGACTGCTAACCTATCTCTGTTCTTTTATTTCTCTGATGTGTGATGTACAATGATCAATGTGATCAAGGGACTTGTCTGTACCCAATTACATACATACAGAACTTGGTAAGAGGGTGTTTGGATACTCTGCACCCTCTGACTGGAATGTTTTACAGAATGTTTTACAGAATGTTTTATCATGGTTTTTCATGGCTTGTAGTACACTTCTGTTATTTTTGTAGATTGATATGTGTCTTTGTGTGTTTAAATTGACTTGCTCTTTATGCTGTTGCCTATCTTGGCCAGGACTCTCTTGAAAAAGAGTTTTTTTTAATCTAAATGGGATCTGTCCAGGTTAAATAAAGGTTAAATAAATACATTTATTGTTTCACATCAAACAACAAGTTAACAAGTGCAATATGTGTCTAGAAAAATAACACATGTGGAATCTATTGAGTAGTAATTGAACATTATCTCTGCTTACATCATATCTCTTACTAA
Source organism: Larimichthys crocea (assembly GCF_000972845.2). Classification (NCBI taxonomy): domain Eukaryota; kingdom Metazoa; phylum Chordata; class Actinopteri; family Sciaenidae; genus Larimichthys; species Larimichthys crocea. Next base: position 42,120 of record NW_020859859.1, on the reverse strand, counting down.
CCTGCAGCAGCTTTTACCTTCACATTGAGTAAAATGTGTCATTAGACAGTATGATGAATCTGAAATTCAGCATCACATGTTGGCCACTACTACTTGTCGAAGTTAAGTGAAACATGGTGTGAGTTAGATTACTGACTGAGTTAGATTAAGCTGTTTTTAGACAATAAGGGTTGTGTTTTGTCTTTTCCAAGGTCTGGAGGTTGGACCTGGTGATGGTCATCCTGTTTAAAGGAATCCCATTGGAAAGCACAGATGGAGAGCGGCTGGTGAAAGGAGGCCAGTGCTCCAATCCAGTCCTCTGTGTCCAGCCTCGACACATCTCTGTCTCTGTCAAAGAGCTCGACCTCTACCTCGCTTACTATGTACAAGAAAAAGGTATGTACCAACACACACACTTTAATGGAAACCCCACCAGGCCCGTTCGTGGCGCGTTGCGTGAGTGTCGTGTATTTGGTCTGTCCTTCAAACCCTACTGGGAGCGTTTCAGAAGCGAGCGTTTAGTCGGACAGACTTTGATTACTTGCTAAGATTTGGCCACTTTCCTGGTGTATGTTCTTCCAAACATGCTTCTACATGTGTAAATATGCTACATAGTTGATTTGTTTAGCTTTTGTCTGTTTTTACGACTGGCAGTTTGCACAGGGTATTTTATTTAGAAAATCCACCAGATTCTCTTTGCTTTTTCTGTGCCTGGGTTCCACTTGCTCGAGGTGGTCTGTGTAGGTTGACGCGTGCTGCTCACGTCAAGCGTCACGCTTCTGGGACGCATCTAAAATGAACCGTGGCAGAGTCGGTGGGGTTTAATATGACTAGACATTGACTAGATACTAGCCGCGTATTAGTATTTACCACCTACCTCTTCACCCTGGATTGAAACTGTGCTCAGGTCAGACCGAATCCTCCTGAAGTCCACAACCATCTCTTTCGTTTTGGCCACATTTAGGACAAGGTGGTTGCTCCCACACTATGCCAGAAAGCAATCAACCAGATCCCTGTACTCAGTCTCCTCTCCATCACTGAGAGGATGCCAATGCCATCTGTGTATGAATGTGTGTGAATAGGTGAATGAGATATGTAGTGTAAAAGCGCTTTGAGTGGTCAGAAGACTGTCTTTTCACCTGGCTACAGTCAGGCGGGTGGGGGAATTTTATTATTTCCGTTCTTTATTCAGGGAAACCTTGACTGAGCAAATTGCTCTTTTACAGCAATGCCCTGATCACAACAAAACACAAACAATATACAATAAATAGCCCAAACGGTTGACAGTTAACAGTTAAAACAAGATCAAGTTAAAACAGGTAAAACCAGTTAAAACAAGTTTAAACAAGATCAAAAACACAGTTTAAAACAGTTTAAAGCAAGATCAGTTAAAGCAAGAACACTGTATATTTCCCATACCATGTATTAAAACTTTAAAATGGTTTACGGACACAAGTTTGTCTAGTTTCAGTGTCTCTTGCAGATGGTTCCATTTAGTGGGTGCATAAAACTGAAAAGCTAATTTGCCAGCCTCTGATCTTATTTGGGGTGTTTCTAGTGTCATAAAACCTTGTGACCTTGTGCTATATGTGCAGTGTCTAAAATGTAAAAGAGAAGTGAGGTATGATGGTAATTTGCCTTGTAGTGCTCTGTAAATGAAAAGGAGGCAATGTCTTTCCCTCCTCTCATGGAGAGAGGACCATCCTACACTCTCATATAGTTTACAGTGATGTGTTCTAAAAAGGTCACCAGTAATAAAACGTATAGCACTATGGTAAACTGTGTCAAGAACTTTCAGAGTGGATGGAGATGCATGCATGTAAATGATATCTCCATAATCTAAAATTGATAAAATGGTTGTTTCAACAATGGACTTTCTGCTCTTAAAAGAAAGGCAAGACCTGATTCTATATAAGGCACCCAGCTTAATTTTTACCTTCTTTGCGAGCTCAATCACATGTGTTTTAAAAGAAAGCTTATTGTCCAACCAAATTCCCAGATATTTATAATTTGCAACTTGCTCAATCTGGGTTCCATTTAGAGAGAAAATTCTAAAAACATTAAAATCACACACTCTTGATCTCGTAAAAAGCATGAATTTAGTTTTTGATTCATTAAGAACCAATTTAAGACTATTAAAACAATCCTGAACACATTTAAAAGCAGATTGAAGGTATAAAACAGCTTTGTCAATGGTTTCAGCACAGGCATATAGGATTGTGTCATCAGCATAAAAATGGAATTTGCAATGTTCAAGGGAACCACATATATCATTAATGTATAGAGTAAATAATAACGGGCCTAAAATTGAGCCTTGTGGGACCCCGTTTCTTAGACCTAGTGCCTCAGAAGTCAAACCATTTAACTTTACAGCCTGTGTTCTGTCAGACAGATAATTCTGAAACCATCTAAAGGAACCATCATCAAAACCCAAAAGAGAAAGTTTTTCTAGAAGGAGAACATGATTGACAGTGTCGAAAGCTTTTGACAAATCAATAAATAGAGCTGCACAATGCTTTTTAGAGTCTATGGTAGTAGCTATATCATTTATAACAGAAGTTGCAGCAGTAATGGTGCTGTGGCCAGCTCTAAAACCAGACTGATATGGGCTCAGAATATTGTTTGCAGAGAGAAACGTACCAATTTGCTCATTTACAAAAGACTCTAACATCTTGCCTAAGCAAGGTAGCTTGGAGATTGGTCTGTAGTTGTTAAGCTCATTTACACTTCCTCCTTTGTGTAAAGGGGTAACTAGCGCTGATTTCCAGGCTTTGGGAACAGAACCAGAAGAAAGTGAGACATTAAAAATGTGTGTTAGAGGTTCAGCGATGACAGGAGCTGCTATTTTTAAGAGATGAGAGTCTAACTGGTCTGCACCCATTGAGCTCTTCATGCACTTGGAGCTACACAATGCATAGAGAACTTCATATTGGCTTAACGGTCTAAATGAGAAGACAGAGTCAGAATCATTATTTGAGGAAATAAAGTTCTCTTTCTGGGTTAGGTCATACTGATCTAAGCCTTGTGACACCATCCCACCAGCCTGATCAAACAGTATGCCACACTTAATAAAGTGATCATTAAAGGCGTTACATATTTCAATTTGTTCTTGGATAACTTTAGAGTCCACCTGAAGCTGTTGAGGGAGTGTTGGTGGAGAAACACCTTTAAGGGATTTAATTACTTTCCAGAACTTAGCTGGATTACCACCACAGTCAGACATGTTGTGTAGGTAGTAGTCAGACTTGGCCTTCTTAATCAAGTAGGTACAAGAGTTTCTTAACTGTCTAAAGGTCTGCCAGTCTCCTTTACTGCCAGAGGATCTTGCAGCTGCCCAGGCTTTATTTCTTTTGGAAATAATCTCACCAAGATCATGAGTAAACCAAGGGTTGCATCTATTTTTTACCCTAAGTGTTTTAAAAGGGGCATGTTTATCTGCAAGTGTATTGAAAATTGACTTGAAACGGTCAGATGCTAGCTCAGCATCTGGAATATGGACTAATGAATTGAGATTACTTGCATACAGGTCATGCAGAAATGCCTGTTCATCAAATTTTCTAAAAGACCTCTTACAGATGTACAGTGGCTCTGATTTTTTCATTTTTCCATTTCTAATACAACCGACTGGGCAATGATCACTCAAATCCAAAGGAAACACATAGACATCTAAATACAGATGTGGTCTGTTAGTAAGGACGAGATCAAGTAAAGATGAACGGCTGGGGAATTTCATGTTTGGACGTGTTGGTTCCGTAACTAATTGAGTAAGACTTAAATCATTGCAAAGGTCTTTTAAGTCATCAGCTGCTGGGGACAACCAGTCAAGGTTAAAATCCCCTAAAATGACAGTTTCAGAATGTAAGCCTACCAAAGTTGATAGCTGTTTTGATAGACTATGTAGGGCGTCTGGACTGGCAGAGGGGGGGCGATAGACACCCACCAGGACTATGGAGTGGCCACCTAATTGAACCTTAATAGCTAATAAATCATACTGATCTGGGACAGAGGAGGAGACAATAGTAGAGCAGTTTATCGTGTTTCTAAAATAAATTGCTACGCCACCCCCACGTTTAACTCTGTCAACTCTACCGATATTGTAACCATCAAGATTTATGTCATTATTAGGAACATTGCTATTTAACCATGACTCTGAGATCACAATAAAATCAGGGTCAGAATCATATGCCCATATTCTTAGCATGTCCATCTTTGGTAACAAACTTCTAGCATTTATGTGCACCATGCCAAGTCCTTTACGCGCCCTAAAGCTACTTGAGCTCGCTGTAGCAGGCACGGGACAAACTACAGTTGGCGTAGTTGTAGATAGTGGAGAGATAGCAGGCATAGTTGAGGAGTGAGAGAAAGATGCAGCGAAGTTTTTGAGTGGGGTATGACAGTGTATGTAGGTGAGATTAGATATAATCACCCCATGCTGAGAAGAACAGCGGGCTCGGAAACGAGAGGAAGAATCACAAGGTATAACCTCAATAGCAGAAATATAGCTATTAGGACCTCTAGGGCAAACAGAGGGCTGGTTGTGAGCAGATGTGGGTGTGAGTGGCAGGAGGGACCTGAAGGGGGAGCCCTCATGAAAAATAGCACGCTGTGGTTCAGTCATTGGGGGAGAGGAGGGGGGCTCCGGTGTGAGGGTGGGGGTAGTAGATAGTCAGTCACATGGAAAGGTGTGCACCGCGTGCTGCAGGTTAGCAGACAGCATTTGGCTACCCCTCTTGTTTGGGTGGATCCCATCACGTTTAAAAAGAGAGTCACGATCCCAGAACAAGTTAAAATTGTCAATAAAACCAAAGTTGTAGATCCTGCTGGCGGCTTGGAGCCAAGTGTGAAGGCTGAGGAGTCTACTAAAACGGCCAGCTCCACGACGCACAGTCGGGATGGGGCCGGATATAAAAACAGACTTTCCACAGTTCTTTAGGGCGTCAAAAAGGAGTTTAAAATAATTTTTAGTGCGCTCAGACTCCTGACGGGTGGTGTCGTTCGTTCCCACGTGAACAATGATCCTCTTAATTGAGGTCGGGAGCGAGTGCATCATTTCCAGAAGTTTATCCAGAATGTGGGGGACTGTGGCTCCAGGAAAACAGTGTGTGGCTGCATTTATGAAACGAATGTCCCGGGTTATGGAGTCACCGATGATCAACGTGGTGGGAGGAAAGAGGGGACGGGGGGACGAGATGTGCGGGCCGCCTGATAGACGTTGAAGACGCTCCGTTGGCGCTGCCTCCCTCGGCTTAGAGGTTGACAGCCCGGAGTGGGGGGTCTGTGCAGGTGGACAGAGGCGAGGAGACTGCTTCAGACTACCTCCAGGGAGACCCCCAGACCGTCTGATTACGGCTTCCTTCAGCAACATACGGCGGTCATTTACTGCAGAAGAGCGACGAGTGGCCTTACCATGGCTCGCTGCAGACGCTGCTGAAGTGACTTCAGGGCCAGGTGAGGTGGAAGCTGCAGGTGCATCGTCAGGATGGACGGAAGCATCCTTCGGGAGAATGGTGAAGCGGTTTGAGATAGCCAAGGGCGGTTGTGGATACGGACCAGCCGAGACCCTGCTGCGGCCGCGTCGCACCACTTCTGTCCAGGAAGGTCGGGGGCAGGTGTTGGCTCGGTTCGGTGTGGAAGTGTGAACCGGAGTATTTGTCCCGTGTCCGCTGTAAGCCCCTGGATCGGCTGATGGTGTCTGGGTGGCTATCGGTAGCGTTGAGGTATCCAGACTCGATGCAGCAGCCCTGGTGGTGCCCACGGTCTCCACGTCCGGCTCCCGGTCCAAGGAGAGGCCGCTCTTTTCACATGGACGGTCCTCCGGGCGGGCAGGTAGAGGTGACATGCCGGTGTGCATCGTTGCCTGCCAGGGGAGGGTGGCCGCGGAATCCGAGACCACCGGAGACATGGGTGAAGGAGGTGATGGTGCTGGTGGAGCAGTGAAAGTTGAGGACTGTAGATGTGAGATATGTTTTGACTGGGCAGCAGCAACCGAGACAAAGCCCTCGATCAGCTGATCCCTTTTTCGGAGCTCCGACTCAAGACGATGGATCTCATTCTTCAACTGTGAGTAAGAAATGGTGCAGTCCACGCACACAGCCATAGCAGTTGGTATTGTGAATAAAAAACACAGTTAAGTTGAAATAATCCAGCGATCGGAAAAAGCGTTAAAAAAAAGGTTTTGTTTGGCCGAGTAGCAGCGTGTGAGTCCTGTTGGTATCAAACTGATCGATCACCAACTAGTGTCCATCAGAGGTGTAAGGGTTAAAATCTTCTTTCAGCCCATTTAGAAGTGTCAGTATAAAGAGAAAGCAAGACGATACGATAAAACAAAGGCCAAAAACTTACTTAAAACAAGATAAAACTCAGAGCCGGTGTGGAGCGCCTGTCAAACCCGGGAAACGCCGGGCCGCCGTAAACTTGGAAAGTGCCGTGAACTGCCGAAAAAACAGGTGGTGCCACACTATTGCCACACTAATGTGTCCTAGTCACACTGTACCTTGATTGTTTCCTTTTCTTGCAAGATGCTTTGGATTAAGAAGTCAGCTAAATGACTAAATGCAAAGTAATGTAAGATAGCATTAACGTTGTGTATTTGTACCGTATTCAATTGAATATAAGTGCAAAATCATTGCAATGTGTATTCATTTTCACTTTACACAGCATAGCATCTTTTTTGTAATGTACAAGCTCATTCAAATAAGCAATATTTGGTAGTAAAATGTCAATTTTTATTAGGGAATAAAAGTAATTTCCTAAAATAATTTGTAGATGACTGGATGGCAGTGAAGCATTTATTTTTGTCATACTTTTTGTTATATGGTATGGTTTGCATGCATGCATACATGCATGTGTTCGTGTATGTATGTGTCCACCTTTTTTTAAACCTTTATTTAACTAGGAAAGGTCCCATTGAGATTAAAAATCCCTTTTTCAAGGGAGTCCTGGCCAAGACAGAACATCAGCACAAACAAAGAACAAGTCAAACTAAAACAGACACAAGACACAGAGATAATATTACAACACATAGTGGTCTAAAAAATTTAAATGCTAAAAATACAATACAAGTCATGAAATCAACAACAACAACAACAACATGAGCTAAAACAACAACATCTGGATGATTCATTATCTTGCTCTTTCAACGTGGAGTTAAACATTCAAAGAGATCAGATCTTTCAGTTTTAAAACATTCTGTAAGACATTCCAGTCAGAGGGTGCTGAGTACCCAAACGCCCTCTTCCCTAGCTCAGTACGAACATTTGGTACCGATAAGATATAAAACTCCCTAGAACGCAGCGAATATTTTTTAGAAATAAAAGAACAGAGGTATGTTTCATGTCACTTGTGTGTGTGATGTGGGTTTCATGTTATTTTTAGCTTCACTGCATCTCTCAGACCAGGCAATGTGATAATGACCTAGATCTGATTTTCTAACCAGGCTAACTGTAAGGAAACTTGACTTTCCTTTCAATAAAATAAACCATTTCACTAGCAAAGACCACAACATCAACAAGGAACATTGAAAACAAAAATATTGTGAAGCTTAAGCTTGAGTGAAGCTTCGGTTGGGACAGGTGGAGTGGAACTGAGATCTTTGTTATCTACACAAATGTAGCAGTGATCGTTTGGGAAGATCACCCATCCATGATTTCCATCAAGTGCTATTCCGGGAGGCCAAGCTGACAGGTCAGACTCTAAAGGAGTGACCAGAGTACTAGGCAGGAGAAATGACAAGGACAGTAGACCAGGTGGAACTACAATCGAGTAGAACCTTGTCTGGAGTCAGATGAAGGAAATAAAACGAGTCAGAAATGCAGGCAGATTACACTTTGCTCTTGTAGTACATATAGATATAGATATAGGTACAGTTAAAAAACAAAAACTGAGAATTTGACTAAGGTGAACATAGACATAAATGTAGATAAACATTAAAACTATGTACATATAAAACTATGTAGATATAAAATATACATGTATGTTAATGTATATGTATGTGTTATGGAATTTTCTATCCTTAGGTTACACAGGGTCATGCGTAGGCTTTGAGGTCCTAGACAGTATTAGTTGTTTGGCTTTGCTTGAGAACAGTAGGTGCCAGTCTATCTGAACACTGTGGTGGCCAGGGTCGAAGAGGCCTAATGTTGCCTTTCTAGACATAATGGATAGCTTGCCGTTGATGTTTCATTAACATAAACAGACATCTGTGTCTCCAGACTAGAATATGCTGACGGTAACACTAACATGGGTAAAGACATTCTCTTTGACTAGTTCTGGGCATATAGTTTGTAATTAATTAATTTGTGGTGTTATCTTGGGGTTTAAAGTCTAACCACCAGGATGAGTTGGGCAGAAGGTGAGACAGGCTCAGGCACTTCTGATGTACTTTGATGTCTCTATTTCTGCTAAGCCAAGTGGCAATAAAGACATCAGAGGCTCCTGAACACTTTCTTTCCTCCTGACCTCACCATTGACCTTTGATTTCAGCAATTTCTCCACAACTGTATGTAAATGTATATGTATAAACAAGGATAACATTTTGACACTGAATAAGAACATGCAATGAAATGGTGCAATGGAGTATAGTGCAGGGATGATGCTAGGAGCCCTGGCTAGAGCATGTTTTTGTGGTTGATGGAAGTGGACAACTGGGGGCACTAGCACCCTAGTGGAGCCCTGACTAGAGTCAGTTGCTGTAAAGCCACATTCAGACCAAATAAGCTGCTACAGCCATTAATTTGAGTGGATATAGTGTGTTTTGGCTGCAGTAGTGTGGACCACAGGGGGTTTGCGGAAAAACACACAGTCGTCTGTGGCAGAGGAGTTGAGCTGGATCCAACTTTTGGAAAAAATGCAGCATCATGTTGCGGCTGCCAAATTAGATGATCAGAACAGGCAAATTGATACTGAGGCTACCCAGGTGGAGTTCATAGACTAAACCAGTGATTCTCAACTGGTGGGTCGCGACCCAAAAGAGGGTCGCGGACCTGTTCTCAGTGGGTCGCGGGCCTTTGCCTGGGAAAAAAAATGTTAAGAACAAAATCCTGTGCTTTTATTTTGAAGTGGATTTTTTATGCCGCGGATTGCCGTCTATTCACAAGCCTTGTAATGTTAATAGACACCCACCAAACTGCACCATCTTTTCATTAAATAAATTTGAGAAGTTGAAAATGTTCCTCAATTTGGGTCACGGCCAGGGACGGACTGGCATACCGTGCATTTGCCCGACGTGCTATTTGGGCCGATAAGTCCCGATATATATATATTTAACGAGTAGATCACACACCCCAAACACACTCTGGGGCTTAGCGATGGACAATGTGGGCCGCGTAGGAGCGGGGGGGGGGGGGGGGGGGGGGCTGGTTAGGCTAGGGCGCACGGCGCATCAATGGCGCACGAGAAAAAAGTTCGCCTCGGGCCAGGGCCGATTTTTTGTCCCAGTCCGCCCATGGTCACGGCTTGTCCTTTAGGGGTGATGGTGGGTCCCGAAGCCAGACCAGTTGAGAACCACTGGACTAAACTATGATAATCACCTGTTGTGTTCTGGCTTTATTGATTTCATGTACCGAGTTATTAGGGCCCGAGCACTGCGATGCGAGGCCCTATTGAATTTCGAATGTTTATTATTTTTAGGGCCCAAGCACTGCGGTGCGAGGCCCTATTGAATTTCGTATGTTTAGTATTTTTTTCTTTTTATTGAGTGTGCGTGTAAGGCGCACACTGTATGTTATCCACCGCACTTATTATTGAGTGTGCGTGTAAGGCGCACACTATATGTTATCCACCACGCTTATTGAGTGTGCGTGCAAGGCGCACACTATATGTTATGCACCGCCCTTATTGAGTGTGCGTGCAAGGCGCACACTATATGTTATCCACTGCACTTATTCTTATTATTTTTCTGATCTTTTTTGTCTCGCTACTCCTCCCAGAGTTTTTGTCGCACATACACAAAATGGGTATCAAAATGTGCGGCTCGGGACGCCGCCAAAGCAATCCTGTGGGGGAAAAATACATTAGAATCTGTATTTATTAAAAAAATTAAAGCTCAGAAACTCTTAAATCTGCAGAAACAGCTATCAGAACTGGAACAACAACATATTAAGAGCAAAGATCCACAATTACTCACACAGATGAGACTACTCAAACAAGAAATAGACAAGATTTACTGTGATGAAGTAGACAAAAATCTCAGGTTTACAAAACAGAGATATTACGAGGCAGGCTCCAAAGCATCCAAGCTGCTAGACTGGAGGCTGCGAAAACAGCAATTAGAAAATACGGTTTACAAGATTAGGGACCCTACCACAAAAACAGTTGCATGTAAACCAGAGGACATACAAAAAGCATTTGAGAAATTTTACCAGACCCTGCATACCCAACCTGCACTGTATGACCCCGATAAAGTAGAAGAGTTCCTGTGCCAACTGGACCTTCCCTCCCTGGGGAAATTGCAAAATGAAAAATTAATAAAAGAAATATCTGCTGAAGAAATTGATAAGGCGATCTCCTCCCTGAAGTCCTCTAAGTCTCCAGGGACAGATGGATTTCCAGGAGAATGGTATAAATCGCTGATGGAACAATTAACACCAATACTACATAAAAGCTTCAATTACACCTTGAAAGAAGGACTCCATCCTGGAGGGAGGCAACCATTTCAGTGATTCCAAAAGAGGGTAAGGACCCGAAGGAATGTGGATCCTACAGACCTATCAGTGTTCTAAACCAAGATTACAAATGATATGCAGCTGTTTTAACCAAAAGAATGGAGGAAGTCATACCTTCTCTGATTGATGAAGATCAAACCGGGTTTATTAAAGGTAGACAAACTCAAGACAATATACGGAGGACCCTCCACATTACTGAACATATAAAAAAGGATAAAATCGGAGCTATCTTACCTAGTTTGAATGCAGAGAAAACATTTGAATCGGTGGGGTGGGAATTTCTTTATACAGTTATGGAAAAATTTGGCTTTCACAAGAAATGTATTAAATGCATCAAAACACTATACACGTCTCCAATAGCCAGAATTAAGGTAAACGGAAGCCTGTCAGGATCTATTTACTTGCATCGCGGCTGTCGTCAGGGCTGCCCAGCCAGCCCTGTGCTCTTAAACCTTTTCATTCAACCACTTGCTCGTAAGACAGAATCCTCGACCTGAAAAGATACAGAACACAAAATATGTCTTTATGCAGATGATGTCCTGGTCAGCCTAAAGAATCCAGAGTCAGGGATACCAAGACTAATGGATCTATTGCAGATGTATGGAACCCTGTCAGGCTACACCCTTAATGTTAGTAAAACACAAGCCTTGACGTTCAACTTTGTGCCATCATTAGCCCTTAAAAATGAGTACAAGTTTAACTGGAACTCTACCTCTATTAAATACTTGGGTGTTAAATTAACAAAGGACTTCACACAGTTATTCTTGGAAAATTATGTAGGTATTAATTCCCAGATAATGGAGGATCCAGGAACTTGGTAGCAGAATTTTGACAATAAAGACAAATATTTTACCTAGATTACTTTATTTGTTTCAGTCCTTACCTATTTGTGTCCCTGACAATCAATTCAGAGTATGGGATAAGATGATATCCTGTTTTATCTGGAATGGCAAAGCCCCCAGGGTGAGATATAAAACCTTACAGCTGCCAAAGTGTAATGGGGGATGGGCTTGCCAAGACTCAAAGATTACAACTTAGCAGCACAAGTGAGACCACTGATACTCTGGTGTAATAAAGGCTACTTGGCAAAATGGAAAGAGGTGGAGTTATCTCTGTTAGACAGCCCTATACAGAGTTTATTAGGGAGCCCAATGTTGGCTAAACAATATGACATCCAGAGCCAGTGGGTAAAATTTTCTATAGAAATCTGGTTTGGCCTTGTGAAACAACTCAATATTCAGAAAGAAATTCGAATTTTAACGTGGCCAACCCACGACCCAGATTTCAAACCAGGTATGAGTGATGGAGGCTTCATTCAATGGGCAGGACAAGGACTCTCCACACTGTGTCTGCTAATCGAAAACCAGGATTTCATGGACTTCAAATCCATTTCAGATAGATACGGCCTTGCTCGACAGGATTTCTATAGGTACCTTCAACTCAGACACTACTTTGATAAGAACATTAAAGGACTCTATCGTCCAGCAGGTTCTCGTGGTGCACGACGTCCATTACGCATATTATTACTGTCATTATTACTACCATATCTGCTACTGTGGTCATTTTATCATTCATTGTGATTCATTGTCATTTTGTCAGTCATTGTAATTGTACAATATGTTTGTGTTGATTTGTCCTGTACACGTGACGTCTGTCCGTCCTGGGAGAGGGATCCCTCCTCTGTGGCTCTTCCTGAGGTTTCTTCCACATTTTTTCCCTGTTAAAAGGGTTTTTTGTGGGCAAGTTTTTCCTCACTCGAACTGAGGGTCTAAGGACAGAGGGTGTCACTCCCTGTACAGATTGTAAAGCCCTCTGAGGCAAATGTACTTTGTGACTTTGTGCTATACAAATAAAATTGATTTGATTTGAAATTGTTTTGACTCTTACAGGAAAATATATCAAGTATTACCAAAATGTTTATTAAAGCCTATAATGCAAAACTTCCTAGAAAGACCTGTTAGATCCCGAGTTACCCCTGTACAGGTGGTTTCGGCCCAGCTCTCCGTCTCACGGGTCCGATCCTCAAGCCCGTGGGTCTTACCCTATCGGGACGGTTTAGAGGGCTGTTTAAGCTGGTGGCGAGGAGATTCGCCTAGCTTCTAACTGCCTTCATCCGAACGTCTACCCTGCTTACTCTAGTATAGCACCTGACCGAATAGCCCCTGTGGGCCAAATACTACACTAGCCGCGTACGTTCACGGCAGCTCTCCTCTCATTGATCTGTGCACTTGGTATGGTGCTAGGATATTTTTTAGTGGCTCGGACAGTGAGCCCCAAGGATCCGTTAATTTCAGTGGGCTAGAGTAACCTATTAGAACCTTATTAGATGTTGAACACACTATACCTAGTGATTACGCCCTGTAGGAGATGTCATAAATGTGAGGTCCACAACTTAATCTTTAACTGCAGTGGATATATTTATTGCATAGTTTAGCAAGGGCAAGCATACAGTTTAATTCATTCAGTTCTGATTAATCCTATCCTCTAAAATCACTATCCTTATATTAATAAATTTGATAACCTGATACGATGGCTGTTGCTGAGTTACTGAGGTTGGTCCAATTTGGAGAGAGGAAGGGAAAGGGTGAAGCGGTGATCAGTCGATCCAATCCTTTCATGACTGCCTAACTGCTGGATTTCATTGAGAGTCCCTGGCTTTGTCCAAAGCCCCGAAAGTCCCGACCTCCACAGTTTCTCCTTGGCAGGATGAACACGAAAAGAATTCTGGTTGGTCCAGTCGAGACCCACAGCCGGTTTGGGGTGGTTAATCCTCCTACCCTCGGCTCCCTCTTGCCAGCTGTGGCTCCCCAGATTCTTCTCTTTGCGATGTTAGGCTGTTCGTCTATTCCTTCTCGGTGGTTTAGAGTTTAAGTCCGTAGATTCAATGCTCCCGTTTTGGTCTGTCGTCCAGCATGTCTCGAACTTGGGTGCCGGCTGACGAGGATAACCACGATCTCCGTTGTGCAGCAGTTCTTATACTCCCTGCTCGTTGGATTTTCCCCTATCAGGCTACAATGGGTCACTTGCCGGAGTCCAAACATATTAGGTGGTAGCTCATCCTCCTTGTTCATTCCTCCAGATGTTTCCTGTTTGCTTCACTTGTCCTTTCCCTCTGGTCCTAGTTACTCAACATTTCTTGGCCCAACCTCTCAGCATGATTTTGTTATAGTTACTCACTTAGCTATTAGCTGTTGCAATGATTTCACAATCTCCAGTAGTCAGAACCAAAACACAGTTATAATCACAATCTTTTCTTATGGTTACACTCATTTTAACATTTCATCCTTACATTTTCTAATACAGAATCATCATTGATCATATTTCAGTTTAGCTCATTTTTCTCTTTATGTATTACTCACACTCAGACAGAAAGTCCCCAATTGTCCAGCTCAGAAGTGGAAAATCCCAAAATGTCCGAAGGTTTATGCCATTACCGGTCATACCAGAAAGTCCCCATGACCATCACATTAACTCCTTCATTGTTTCGGCGGATCAGGGATCTCAACTTACTTGACACCCCCTCCTTGAGATCCCCCGCTGCTCCTGACGCCTATTCTTTAGGCCTCGGGGGACAAGAAATCGTCCCCCTCGCCGTCATCTTGGAGAAGCAACACGTCCGGGTTCTCCGACGGGACTGGTGACAGCTGAGGCGGTTCTGGAGATGCGTCCCACCGATCAACGACAAGTAGTTCATCCATGCATGGAGTTTCTGCTTCCACATCTGCCGCTGGGGTAGCCCTGTCGCTGAGATCTAACTGAGTCAAGATGGCAGTGACCCTAGCATCGGCTTGCTCCTTAACCTCCTGGTATGCCTTGGACACGGGATCCTCTCTTTGCAGGGTTGGTGGCTCCTCCGGTGGGTTGCTGCGGTGGCTCAGGTTCGATGTCCGGGTTGGCCTCCGCTGCTAAGTTATCCACCGCCATGGGTTCAATTTCAGAAATCTCGCCCGCTCTGTCTTCCCAGCACCACACCGAACCGTCCGTCAGTCAGATGTGCTGTGGACACTCGCTCTCCCCCCGGGAACTCCCATATCTTGGTGTAGACTGGATAATGGATACCATTGGGGTATTCTGTTACGACTGCCGTCCTCCCGGACTCTGCCTTCAGCGAATTCCAGACCACCTCGGCTCTGGTTTCGAGGTCTATTGGGAGCTCTGGCACTATCATCGGCGTGTAGAGCCCATCTTTGCGACTCATTATGCCTCTTGCCGATTGGATGGGAAAATGGCCCACGTAGCACTCTGTGCACCACAATGCAGGCGTAACATCCCAGAGGATTTTGGCCTGGTCCAGGGTGAGTCCACAGCGGATACAGCCCGCTCCGTTCTGTTATGGTAGAATAACACATTTTTTAGTTTCAGCAGCATGTTTCAGCATAGCAAGCAAGCTTAGAGGTGTTCTTTTCCCTAGAGAGTCCCTCTAATCCCTCTAGTCCCTCTAATCTCTTCCCGCGGCACGTCTTTGAGCTATTGCAGCCAGCCAGGGGGATCGCAGGGTGATCGGCGGGCTTGGTCCCGGGCTGCTGGTAGTTCTGGATCTAGGGAAGAAGGCGGCGTAGGTCATAAGCCACATGACCACTACTATCTGGTTAACTCGTTTCATCCAATACAAAACTGCCATTACGCCCCAACCTAGGCACCAGAGGGTAGCGGCAACGAGCTTGATCAGCCAACGCCTTCTGCCTCTTTCTTGTAGGCCTGTGGTCAGGAAGGCCACGTGGCTTAATACGCCTATGATTATCAGGGCTTCGCATAGTGTACTGGCAATTTTGAAGGGTGGGTAGAAGATGTTTACTGTGTCCAGGATCATCCAGAGCACAATTGCTGTGCCTTGGCAGATCCCCTTCCGATCGGTGGATATGGTAAAGCGGCCCAGCATGTAGGTTGCAAACATGGAGACTCCTAAGTCCTGCACTCCACCCCACATACAGTAGTAGCAACTTAAAAGTTCCCGTTCAAGCTGAACGCCAGCTGAATGGCAGCCGTCTTCCAGCTGAGTTCCAGCTGGCTCCCTGCCAAGTCCCGTGAACGGAGAGACCCCCCTCCTTCTCCTGGGCGTGTCTATTTTTTACTGTAACTCCACCCACTCATGTGATCACAGAACTTATTTACAGTTGTTCTACCTGGAGATGACGTAGCTTACACACCTCGTTAGCATTCTCGTTGCTCAACCTTTTGTTTGCGCTTACAGTAACAGGCTTATTGGTCTCCCAGTGTCACAGATCACAGAGCGGAAAATGCAGCTGGTTTGACTACTGCATACTGTACAGTAGCCGTATGATTTGAGCGTGTACATGAATTGAAATTAAATTTAAGGTGTTTATATCTAACATGTCAGCATTCACCAAATCAATAGCCTTGTGATTTGAGTGTGTTCATGAACATGAATGACTCCTTTTCATTTTCGTCCATTCCATAGGCTAAATGGCGTAAATGGAAAGAATATTGTAGTGACCCGGAACAATGAAACTACGAAGCAACTGGTTTTGCTGGACTTTATTCCTAATCTGGAACACAGGCTCCTGTGGCCGTAGCCAACGGCAAAAAAACAATAAAACCAGGCAAGCACAGCAGCATATAACATTAACACATTAGCTACTTCGTGCCCCTCATCGCCATGGCAACTGCCATGACTGACAGGCTTCACAGCCTCTAACAACGCCACCCCCCCAGGCGTCACCCCATACACTGCAGCCTAACTTACTGAACACAACTCAACAGCCACAGTGTATACACAGCCCGTTACAATATGTATGAAATAAGTGAAGTATGTTTGGTCTTAATAAAGTTTGCAGTATATATGTTATGTTTTTATTCTACATGGACACCACTGTTTATTTTCCACTATGCCTCCCTCCATTATAATAATACACGGCACAGCTTTTTAAAGTCCAGAGAGAAGTCTGTTGCAAAAGTCCACGGTGACTCTCCTTTGCCAAAACGTCTGTATGTCCTCGACGAGCTCCTGTTTTGTGCCTGGCTTAGCCTCCTTGCGAATAAAGTGTTTCATGGAATGCCTAAATATATGTTTGATGGTTTCGTAAGCTTATACTGCAAACTTTATTAAAACCAAAAATACTTGACTTATTTCATACTTGATTCACCCGTAATTCTTTCGATTTGCGCTTTATACCATTTAGCCTATGGTCACTGTTTAAATCAACAACATCTAGGCTATGTTACGGACGTTACGAGCGGAGTTTTCTTTAATAACGCGTTTATGTTGGCATGTTCTTGTTGCTGCCTCACTGTTATCTTATCACAACTTTTTTTTTTTCCATCAACTGATCCGCTGATCAGCTGATCAGCTCACCCCGGCGTATCTGTTCAGATGTGTCTTTAGACAGTCGACGGTGAGAGCGGAACATCACTGCTCCTCCCCGTGGACAAATGAGGCATTGCAGCTGGTTTTCAAACAGACTGCTTAGGGGCGTTTCCAGTCGGGGCCTCACTGACTACGTCATCGCGGGGGATTACATTTCGGTCACGCACCAGCCAAGGACCTGTGACGGACCTGTGACGGACCAGCCACGGTCCCGTCACGGTTCCGTCACGGAAACACGGGAACTTTTAAGTTGCTACATCTGTAGTAAGGATGACCACTCTCGCACACCCTTGTAGTAAAGCCAGTACTCTTAGCGGTTGATCGGGGCTCCAGTGGCCAGTGCAGCAGTGGATCAGCCATATCGCCAGAAGAGCATACAAATCTGCTGTACTCACTCGGAATAGGGCTGTACTGTCTGCATCCGTGGTGTTGTTAGCCATGTTTAACGAGTCTTTTCCTTTTTTCGTAGCTGGTTTTCTATTTTCTTACTTATCTGTTTACTAAGGCTGCCTATGCTGCTTCTTCGTAGAGTTCCGGGACTGCAACTGGCTAGGGCGTGCCGGGGTTGAGTTTTTATACTCTATCTTGCTCCTCCCCTTTCCAGAGGAGGGGTTTCTTGTCTTCTTCCTTCTTTGCAGATTTTCTCCTTGGGCATGTGATTGCTTTAGCTCCGCCCTTGACCAGGGCGGCTACTATTGCTCCTGCTATCACGAGGCCAACCAGCATCAGCAGATAGGGCCACAGTTGGGTGAGTAGGTTAGTTATCCAGCCCTTTATTACTCCAACTCCTTCTTCAATGATTTCTGTGGCCTCCTCGATTGCTGCTGTTGCAACCCCCTTGACTGCCATGCCCGCTCTCTCGATCCAGGTGCACTCATGTTTTTCCTTTCCACTTCCGCAGTGCATCCAATGTTCTGCCGGGGAGTGACAGGTCCCGTTGTTGTAGATCTGATTCGGTCCTAGCCATTCATACCCAGTAGTTTCATTGCCCTCACACAGGCTCTTTCGGAAGGCATGTCCTTCTGCTATTATGATTGTTGGGTCAGCTACAAACGGTACCGTCTTTCCCAGTACTTCTTTTCTTTTTGACATTCCATGTCCCATGATTACTTTGGCATATCCGACCCCCGGAGAGTATGCTCTTACCCACTCGTCCTTTATCTTTTTCCAGACCACTTGGCTCCCATGGGTGTCATACTCGTCTTTGTAGTGCTGTAGGCAGTGTATCTTCCATTCTGGAACATGTTGACAGTGCCTTCTTGCAAGACTGACAGTGCAGGTGCTGTTGGCGCGGTCACAACTCATAGCCCATGGTCTTGGACTAACTATGGGCACGGGTTTGCTCCACATCCCCGGCCATATGTCTCGGTCTTTGGAATAGACTGTAGCTATGTACTGGTACTGTCCACCGTTGTCCCTCAGGGAAAGCCCCTACGAAGTGCTGTAGCGGTGTGACCCATATCCAGGGCAAGGTGCTGTTCAGCCAATCTTCGTGGTACGCATTTGGTATGGTACCATATGCCCCCTTCTGGTCCATGAACCATGGTCTGGTAGCTGGTGTTATGACCATGTAATTCTGACCATCACACTTCTTCCCGGTGTTCCAAAAGCATGGGTTTAGGCTTCTTAATTGTTTGTACACACAGTCTCTGGTGACGTTCTTGATCCATTGTGGGTACGGGCCCTCTTTGGGTTCAAAGCCTGGATCTATTAACTTCAAGGTGGATTCCTGCATCGGTGCTTTTACTGGTGCAGCTGTGCCTGGTGGTGGGGTAGTACCTGTTGATGAGGCATTTTCTTGTTCTGGGGACTCATCTGGGGTTGAGGTTGTGGGAGCTTGTGCATCATTACAGTCGGTTCCCTCTGTGGTGCTGTCTTGGTTAATCCCTTTCTCTTTGGGTCTCCGATTTTTAGGGGCTCAGCTACTGGTAAGATCACATGTGAGATTAAGGTTCCCCCAGAACGTCCATTTGGGGAGTGCAGCGGGACATGTGTCGTTTCGTGGTGGTGCTGGGAATATGACTTCTTCTTCCCAGTACCCTTGGTTCTCCAGGCCTGCCAACGGCCTACATCCCCACGTGCAGTACCATCCCGGTTCTTCGGATCCTGCCTGTATCCATGTACATCTCACAGTTTTTGTTTCTTTGCCTTTTAGCTTTAATACCTGTAGCATGAGTCCTTTATCTTCCATTTGTTGCAGTGTCTGTAGCACCTCCGTTCCGTTGGTTGCGTTTCTGTCTTTAGCTGTGTTCAATTTAATTTCTGTTCCATCGAGTGCTGCTAACCAGTTTACCCACTCTCCCTCTTGTCTTCTTGTGGTGAGGTTGAGCCAGGTCCGGTTCTTGTCCCATTCCATTAAGATGGTTCTCGATTCCACTGTCCAGCAAGCCTGCTGCACAGCTTTAGTCGTCCCATGTTGGACCCTGGTATGGGTTAGGGCCCAAGGGTGACTGCCATAATGGTACAGGATGGCCAGGACGGCCACCAGTCCTGCCATTACTGCCATTACTTTCGCCAGGGTTTTTATACACATGCAAGCTTTTTGTCCGGTTGAGCGTTTTCCTTTGTCAATGTTTTCCTGTTCCAATTCTTCTAGGTCCGGTGGGTGAGGCCCTTTTACTCTTGGCCTCCCCCTCCAGGCCTGGGCGTGCAGTAGCGGCAGATCCATCCGTCCTTGATTGAATAGGACCAGACAGTACTCCGCTTCTTGTTCTTGCTTTTCCGGGGTTTTCTTTGTACTGTCTCTAGTTGCACTATGATAGGAGGTGCTCCCTTTATACCGCCGCTCGAGGATCTGGTGGTTCGTTGCCTGAGGAGTGCTTTATACACTGGTGATTTGTACCGGATCTCAGGGTCCAACCCCTTCCACGCCCATTTCCAGCAGGCAACCAGCATCTGTTCCGGTTTGGGTAGGGGTCCCTCAGCAGGTGTTCTTCCTTCTCGATATCCCCCAGTTATGAGGCTGTTATATGCTTCCCAGAAATGCTCCCCGTCCCCTCGGGCTTGAGTCAGCATCGTATACAGGGGTTGTTTAGGGTGGTACCGTTGGGTTGGTGACTCGATGGTGAGGTTTGTCAGTCCAGCACGCATATCATGTCTTAACGCCTGCTGTTGCTGCCAGGAATACTTATGGCTATCAATCAGGGGTCGTCCTGCCGAGACATCCATTCTGCTGGTGACCCTCACGTGCTCGTGCTGGTTCTCAACCCTGGATCTCCTTCCTTTTGGGCGAGTTGTCGATACATCTCTGGGCTGTTAGTCCAGATCTTTCCCGACCCTAGCCAAAGGTCAAAATACATCCCCTGCAGGGGTTCGGCGTAATTGGGCCCCCATCTTAGTTTGAATAATTTTCCTTTGGTTGCTATGTAGGCCGTGTTTAGTATCCACATCAGGTTCTCTGGACACCTTGGCACCGGCTGGTATTTGGTCGTTGCGGGGTTATAGGGCATGTACTTCTGCAGCTGCATTCCGTCCAATATTACTTCTCGCCGCACCGTTTCACCCGAAACTGATGGACCTGGGGTTGACAGATCTGGATCTCGTCTGTACTCCCAGTTGCTACAAAAATACCCTGCTGTGCCTCGGTTCCATCCTGTGTCGAAATCTTGTCTAGGCCAGTCTAGAAATACTATGTGGTTTGGTAGCACCAAGCTTGGTGGGCTCTTCTTATTGCCGGGACTGTTCAGGGTGAAGTGATCCAATCTAACTCTCCGTTTAAACTTCTTACTCATTTTTCATTGACTTTTGGGTTATCCGATTCCTATATTCCTTATTCTCCGGGCTGAGGTTTCTTCTGTGATTTCCCTTTTCCAGGGAATGAATGCCAGAACCATGAACCCAGTCGTTTGATTGATCTCTTTTCCGGTGCTTGCTTTGGCTCTTCTGGCTTGACGTCTTCTATTACTGTTACGTCTGCTCCCACCGAGTAGATTCCTCTGTATGGGACTGCTATCATCTGAACCGTTATTTCCACCTTTGTTGTTTGGTCCGGCCTTATGGGCGTGGCTGCTCTGCTGGCCACCCTTCCCGGCATTTGCAAGAGTCCGTCCCTATGCCACGCTTCTGGTGTGACTTGGTACTGGGCCCTTTTTGCTTTTGCCTTCGCTCCGGAGTTTCCCCAGGCGTCCAACCCCGTCACAAAGTAATGCAGGTTAGTCCCTCTAGCCCCTTCTTCTCTTGGGACTTCGGGTAATTCTTCGGTCGGGATACTTGGGCTCTGGACAACTTCCTCGATTAGTCTTCCCCACGTAGTGAGCTCCCAGGGTCCTTCCCATCCTTTCTCACGGGCCTGCTGTCGATCGTCATCTGTCAACGTCTCGAGTCCTGTAGTGTAGCCTGGTTGCGCAGGGTCCCTGAACACTCTCATTACCAACGGGACTTGGTTTGTGGAAAATGGTGGACATGCCATTTGCCCATACTGAGGGATGTAAGGCCATCCATGGTGTATTGCTTCCTCCAAAAGTGATCTCCTTCTGCCGCATCCCTCAGCTATCATGCTATATCCATCCATCTCATCAACTCTTATGTCCGGGTACAGGGCTGGCGCTGATGGGCTGGTGTCCTCGTATCTTCGTGGCTCTGCGTTTCCGCTCCTCTGCAGTGCGGCTGCCGCCGCGGGTAATGCGCTCCAACCTCCTTCTCCAGGTGGTGATTCAAAGCCTTTCAATGCATCCAAATACCTCCTTACTTGCCAACCTTTGGCTCTGCTCACCTGCAGAAGTCTCCCCGTTCTCAACTGGATGGAGCAACCGCTACAGTGCAGGATGTGGGACCCATCCCACTGACAGCTACACTCTGATGGCTCCAATTTCGTCCCTCGCAGATCCCATTGAGTCATGATGATCAGCCTGGGTAGTTGGGCTATACGGCATAGTCCACAGACGTAAGCATCCATCACTTTTACTGGTTTGTAGTGCATGCTCTTGAATTCTCTTTTTGATCCATCTGGCTTGAGTGGTTTCTCACTCCCTGGTCCCTCCCATTGGACGGACAGGGTGGATGGCCTTGAGCAAACCACACAGGTATTCTTTACTTCCTTCCATTCGATGATCTCCTTCTCTTCTGACAGGAATCCTCGCTTAGCGCAATCTAGTTTTCTCAGTCCTCTGCATGCCCAGAGTCCCGAGGTTGTCCTCCTTAGGGCTACCACCCCATAGACGGTGGCTACTCTGACGTAGGGTGGTAGGTTCTGTGTGTTAGTAGCCATTCTTGGTTCCTAGTTCCCTCCTAGCTTGGAACAGGCTTAAGCTGCTCTACTCCCTGTATTCCTTTCTTCTTTAGTAACACTGTGTTACTATATAAGATCTTTTCTACTAAGTCTGATACTTCGTACTTAGCTTTGACTGCAGTATTCGTGGGGTGGTCGCGTGCTTTGATCCACACTCTCTGTCCGACTTCAAATGGGACTCTCAGTCCTGGGGCCGCCTTTTTCTCCTCTTCGCCCCGCCCTACCTTCTCTGACACGAATGGGCGTCCATTTAGCTCCTCTGAGGGGTAGGGCCTGTCACTTCGGTGTCGGTCGTTCAGGGCCTTCCCCACCTCCAGGGCTTTGGTGCTCCATTCTTTGGTGTTAGCATTTTTCCCAATCCAATTCTTTACCAGACCAATGGTCCGTTCTACCACCCCATTGGCTTGGGGGGTGTACGGTGGAGAGTAAATTCTCATTACTCCGTGTTGCTGACACCACTGGTCCACTTGGGAATTGCGGAAATGAGTCCCATTGTCCGTTCGGAGTTCTTTGGGCACTCCCAAAACGGAGCATACTTGATCCAGCATGCTAACCACACTGCTGCCCGTGATTCTCCTCACGGCTTTGACGAGTACGTACCCCGACATAGAGTCCACTAACACTAAAAGGTACTTCTCACCCTTTTTCCCTGTAATCCCCAGCGGTCCAGCTGCGTCCATACATACTGATCCCCAGGGTACAGTGCTCTTTATGGTGAGGCCGTCCACCCTTTTTCCTCGTCGTCCTGCATTGTATCGACCACATACGTCGCAGTCCTTGAGGACTTGGCGGACTCGGCCTACTGGAATCCAGAGTTGCTGCTTTTCCAATTCCTTCCGTGTAGGCATGGTGCCAACATGGCCTAGCGCTTCATGTACGGCCTGCACCACTTCTACCACGGAACTTTCGGGAACCACCCTTCCTTTGGGTGTCTGTTCCCACTTCTCTCTCCCAACGAAGACGATTCTTCTCTGCTGTACATACCGATCCACTTCATCATTTCCTTTCCAGTGAGTGCCTTCTTTTCCATGGGCTCTCTGATGCACCACGTCTAGGCACATCTTTGCGGGGCGGCTGTGGCTCACAGGCAGAGCGGGTCGTCCCCTAATCAGATGATCGGCGGTTCGATCCCCCGGCTCCCCGGTCTGCATGCCGAAGTGTCCTTGGGCAAGATACTGAACCCCAAGTTGCTCCCGAAGGCTGTGCCATCGGTGTATGAATGTGTATGAATGCTTAAATCCTTAAACTGATGAGCAGTTGGCACCTTGCACGGTAGCCAATGCCATCAGTGTATGAATGTGTGTGAATGGGGTGAATGAGATATGTAGTGTAGAGCGCTTTGAGTGGTCGGAAGACTAGAAAGGCGCTATATAAGTACAGTCCATTTATCTTTAGTCGTAGTTCAGCTATTTTCTTCCATAAGTCTTGGTGGGCCACCATTTTGCCTTTGGCTCCCTCGTAACCATTTTCTTCCCAAATGGTGAGGTCTTCTTTGAGCGCTTGCGCGCAATAGTAGCTGTCCGTTATTATCCTGGCTGTCTTTACTTTTCTTTTTTCCAATTCCAGCAGTCCTTCCAGGATTGCTGTTACTTCGCCTGCCTGGGCGCTTCCTGAGACTCGACCCTTCTGTCGAAACTGCTCCTTTCCATCTTGTTTGAGGATGTAGCCCCAATACACAGTGTCGTCTTGTCCTTTTCGTGATCCGTCGGTGTACAAAATCCATTCGTAGGATTTTTCTTCTGTTTCTTGTGGTTTCTGTGCCTTCCTGTGTTAGCTGGTTGTGCCGGGCCAATTTCAAGATCTGGGTCCAGTAAGATGTCCTCCCACCTTCCCCATCTTGTGTTCATAGCTTTAGTGCTTTCAATTGTCTCTTTCCTCAGGTACCGATGGACTTGGCTTTGGGTGATGACCTTGATTCCTTGCCCTTGGGCTAGATCTTTCATTGTGCCCCAGTATCTTGCCAGGACTGCTAACTCCTTTTCCTCTTGCGGGAACTTCTTCTCCACTGAGGATAAGGTGTAGCTCCACAAGGTTACCATTCCCCCTCCTTCGTTTTTCACCTTCACCACTGCATCGTCATCCTCGCAGCTTACTTCAGCTACTAGCCTGGTGGTGAGGCTTCTTGGCTCCAGCCTGATGGCATCTTGAATCACAGCCTTTAGGCGTCCCAGATTTTGCTGGTCTGTTGCTGTCCAGATCCACTTCTTTGGGGTTTCTTCCTCTGATTCTTCCCCTTTCTTTTTCAGGCAGGCATAGAGGGGCTTGGCATACTTCTGGTAGTTCGGGACATGGTCCCTCACATAGTTACACAGGCCTAAGATTTTCTGTAGGTCATTCTCCGACGCCGGTGGGCGGACTTGGTTCAGTTTTTCTCGGTACCCGTCCGACAGTCCCAGGTCTGCGGCGACCTGGAACCCCAGATAGTTCACCCGAAACTGGCCAAATTGACATTTCTTCAGATTTAGCTTCAATCCTGCTTCTGTCAATCGCTCCACCACTTGTCGTAGCCTTTGAAGGTGCTCTTCTTCGGTGTCATCCGCCAGGAATACATCATCAATGTAGATGGTCACTCCGAGGTCTTTCAGGACGTCCATTACAGCTGCCTGGAAGACATTTGGGGAATTCTTGTATCCCTGTGGCAGGCGTTGCCACACATAGGCTTTACCTTTGTGTGTGAACGCCGTTTTCCCTTGTGACTGTTTAGCCAGCCTAAGGGAGAAGAATCCATTCGCTAGGTCGATACATGACTTAAACCGCTTCACTTGGAGCGTCTTCAGTGCTCCTTGGGGGTTAATCAAACTCGCCCGATTGGCTACAGTCCGTCGGTTAAGAGCCTTGAAATTAATTACGGGCCTCCAGCCGCCTCCTGCTGCTTCTGGTTTCTTGACTGCCTGAATGGGGCTGTTAGTAATCGGGTTTGGTTCTTCTTGAATGATGTCCAGTGCACTCAGTTCTGTTACTATCTTGTCCATTTCTTCTACTGCTCCTGGATTCAGGGGGTACTGTCTCACCGGTGGGTGTACTCCTCCTTCAATAGTATGGACATATTTGGACCCTAGGTCACCACAATCGTTCTTGAATCTGGCGACCGTTGCTCTTGTGATTATTTTTCTCAGCTTCTCCTTTCCTTCGGGGGAGAAATCACTCTCCTCCAGCTTCTGCTCCGTAGCTTCTGGTATATTTACAGCTTTGTACCATTCTTTCACCGAGCCACTCTCTGGGCCGGACACCAATCTCACTGCTCTGGACTGTAGCGTGTCCAGCCTCAGTGATTTTCGTCCCCGTCTTGGCTCGTTAAGTCTTTTTAGATCTCGGGTTGTCAGGAGGTTGTTGGGACCTTTAAGCCATATTATTCCTTTCCAGATCCCATACGGCATTCTGTCTATTTCTCCGTTAGCCAACATAATTTTCAGGTGTCCTTTTGTTTCAAGGCTTCTGCGGGTCATCGACACCTCTGCCCCGGAATCCACCAGGTAGGGTTCCCCATCCACGTTGGCATAGATGTCTTCCCCCACCCAGTAGGCATTCCTTAGGGTGACCCGCGCCTCAGACGCCGTTACTTCTGTGGCCCTCCGCCCTGCATCATTGCACGGGTGTTTTGGAGGGCCTTTCTCTGCTCTGGGGTTAGTTTACTATATTCTTCTGGAGGCAGATATCCACCTTTCTTAGCTGCTGTCTTGGACTGCTGCCCTTGTTCTGTTGGGGCTTTCGACTGTTCAGTCTTGGCTCCCGCCGGGGCCTTCTGCTGCCCATATCCTGTGTTGGTCTGGGTTCTCTGCTGATTTCCTCGTTCTTTGCTTCTTCTGCTCTCCCAGTGCTGTTGGGCCAGGTCCCAGCTTTGTACCGCTGCATCCATTTGAGGCACTGTGGTGCTCCCCACAGGCATTTTTATGAATTCTAATTCTCCCGGTTTGTTGGCAGTTACCGCTCTCAGGGCTCTTACGTATCTTGCAGGGGCTATCGCCTGCTTCAGGGTGTGCCACACCTGTGTCAGGGTTTGATCTCGTTCCAACCCCGCTCGAGCTCTGGCAATGTGCGCGTCTTCATCATCCATGTCTTCCAGCACTAGCCTCTCGTAGCTCTGCCGAGCTGGTTCACTCCTATCGACCGGTTGGCTTGTAACATGACTGAGCCAAAGCCTCTTCGCCTCTTCATCGGCGGTGCCTCCTTCGACGAGTCTCCACACTTCTCTCAGATATTCTCTTATGTTTTCTCCTGGACGCTGGTCCCTCACCAGGAGTTTGAGCTTCCTCAGCTCTTGGAAATCTTGTCCCGTGAACGGGGTCGTTGCTCTTTCCGTCTTGACCCGTAGTTCTGCCTTGGGACCCTGCCGGCCCAAAGGTTGCAGCGGGCCCTCATCCTCGTCTGTGGAGATTTCCTTCTGGATTTCCCTTATTAGTTTTCGCGAGTACATCACCGCAGCTTTCTTCATTCTTCTTAACATTGCATCGTGTGCAACGGCGACGTACCCTATCCGAAAATTGTTGGTTAGCTCTTTGCATGCCACCAGAGTGGGTTACATGGGCATCATGATGATGTTGGCCCATTCTCCCAGGGTCGCTGTCACCTCTAACTTCAGGTTTTCTTCCAGCTTGCCTCTCCAGCTGTCTGGGATGTCGTAGTCGGTTTGGCCGGCCTCTGGCACATAGGCTTGTCTCTTGTCTTTAGTCTCCACGTATCCCCACTCAACGTCCCGCGCCATCCTCTCTGAGGCATTCCGCACGTTGTATATTTCAACATCCTTTTTTCCTCCCTTTCTCCGGGCTATTCTTAGGTCTTTGCGTTCTTCGGTGATCTGTCCCGCCACGGAGGATAGGCTACCCCACTCTTCTTGCCCCTCGGGGTCCTGCTCCTCTGGGTCTGCCCGGAACAGGGTTCGTCTGTCTCCTCTTCTTCTTCCTCCTGACGAGACTGACGAGGGACCAGACTTCGCCGGTTCTCGTCTGGTCCCTTGGGCTCAGGAATCCGTTCCTCGGGATCCCCTTCTTGAGTCCTGTTGGTCGAATCTCTGTGCCGAGGGCTGGCCTGGACCGAAGCTCTTGCCGGTGATGTTAACGCCTCCGGGCTCCTAGTGAATCCTTCTGGCTGCGTCGAGGGCTGAGCCGGGGGTCCCGACCAGCCATTTTGCCAGCTCATGCGTTGTAGCCCTTGACCCCCTGGCTCATCTCTGGGCATAGGTATCAACTTTATCCCTGGTCCAGATGCCGCCCTTGGTCTAGGCAGTTTACCTGCCTCATCTCCCAGTCTGGTGCTGGCAAGGATCCTTTTCTTACGCTCTTGGTCTTGATTCGTGCTGGTCACTATCACCAGTTCTTGTATGCTGCCCCACATACTTGGCATCCTCATGTACAGCTTCGCCAGTGCTATGGCGGTACTTACGGCTTGTTCCCAGGGCATGTGGTTGGACCTCAGGCCGTCAATGCACACCACCACTCTTCTGAATTTCATTTCACTCGCTCGGCCAAGGCCCTTTTCCAGCTTGGCCAGCATCTCTACCTGGTATTCTTTGAACTCTTCGGCTCTTTGATAAGGGTCGATGGGGACGTGGAGAACGGCATAGTAGGGCAATCTCGCTCCACTCGTCATTATTACTTGTCGGGCGACTGGTGTCGTTGATGTCGGGTGGATCTCCCTTCACTCCAGGGTCTCTTGGCGACTGTGGTCCCGCACCCTGTGCGGCCTCCGCCATCCCTGCCTTTTCCGTCTTCGTTGTTCGAGTCGTCTGTCTCAAGGCCTCCCTTAGTATTCTCGGGCAGGGGATGAGTCACAGACTAGTTGGGCTATTCAGCGCCGCTTCGGGTATTCAGCCTGACTGCTCCCGTTGGTCGCTCCTTCTTCCCGCTCCTCCTCTAGGGTCTCCGCGGGCTGGTGGCTCAGCCCTTCTCACTGGTGCTTGGGAAGAGTCTCTCTCTACCGCACACTTGGCTTTTCTTCTCGGGTCGTCTCACACGACCAGCAGTGGATTCTTCCTCCTGGATTCCTCCTCTGCCGGGGGTTCTTTTTAGACCCGATGAACCTTTTCATCGAGCCCCACGATGGGCGCCACGTGTTAGATCCCGAGTTACCCCTGTACAGGTGGTTTCGGCCCAGCTCTCCGTCTCACGGGTCCGATCCTCAAGCCCGTGGGTCTTACCCTATCGGGACGGTTTAGAGGACTGTTTAAGCTGGTGGCGAGGAGATTCGCCTAGCTTCTAACTGCCTTCATCCGCACGTCTACCCTGCTTACTCTAGTATAGCACCTGACCGAATAGCCCCTGTGGGCCAAATACTACACTAGCCGCGTACGTTCACGGCAGCTCTCCTCTCATTGATCTGTGCACTTGGTATGGTGCTAGGATATTTTTTAGTGGCTCGGACAGTGAGCCCCAAGGGTCCGTTAATTTCAGTGGGCTAGAGTAACCTATTAGAACCTTATTTGATGTAGAACACACTATACCTAGTGATTACGCCCTGTAGAAGATGTCATAAATGTGAGGTCCACAACTTAATCTTTAACTGCAGTGGATAAATTTATTGCATAGTTTAGCAAGGGCAAGCATACAGTTTAATTCATTCAGATCTGATTAATCCTATCCTCTAAAATCACTATCCTTATATTAATAAATTTGATAACCTGATACGATGGCTGTTGCTGAGTTACTGAGGTTGGTCCGATTTGGAGAGAGGAAGGGAAAGGGTGAAGCGGTGATCAGTCGATCCAATCCTTTCATGACTGCCTAACTGCTGGATTTCATCGAGAGTCCCTGGCTTTGTCCAAAGCCCCGAAAGTCCCGACCTCCACAGTTTCTCCTTGGCAGGATGAACACGAAAAGAATTCTGGTTGGTCCAGTCGAGACCCACAGCCGGTTTGGGGTGGTTAATCCTCCTACGCTCGGCTCCCTCTTGCCAGCTGTGGCTCCCCAGATTCTTCTCTTTGCGATGTTAGGCTGTTCGTCTATTCCTTCTCGGTGGTTTAGAGTTTAAGTCCGTAGATTCAATGCTCCCGTTTTGGTCTGTCGTCCAGCATGTCTCGAACTTGGGTGCCGGCTGACGAGGATAACCACGATCTCCGTTGTGCAGCAGTTCTTATACTCCCTGCTCGTTGGATTTTCCCCTATCAGGCTACAATGAGTCACTTGCCGGAGTCCAACCATATTAGGTGGTAGCTCATCCTCCTTGTTCATTCCTCCAGATGTTTCCTGTTTGCTTCACTTGTCCTTTCCCTCTGGTCCTAGTTACTCAACATTTCTTGGCCCAACCTCTCAGCATGATTTTGTTATGGTTACTCACTTAGCTACTAGCTGTTGCAATGATTTCACAATCTCCAGTAGTCAGAACCAAAACACAGTTATAATCACAATCTTTTCTTATGGTTACACTCATTTTAACATTTCATCCTTACATTTTCTAATACAGAATCATCATTGATCATATTTCAGTTTAGCTCATTTTTCTCTTTATGTATTACTCACACTCAGACAGAAAGTCCCCAATTGTCCAGCTCAGAAGTGGAAAATCCCAAAATGTCCGAAGGTTTATGCCATTACCGGTCATACCAGAAAGTCCCCATGACCATCACATTAACTCCTTCATTGTTTCGGCGGATCAGGGATCTCAACTTACTTGACAGACCACTGGAGAACTATATGGACATATAGTTAAACTAAGAGGTTACTCAACAAACTACATTAAGGCGAAATGGGAAAAAGAATTGGAAACTGTAATTACTTCTGAAGACTGGACAAATATAATTGATACACAAATCACCACTACAGCCTCACAACGATGGAGAGATTTTTCCTGGAAAAATTGCATGAGATTTTTTATTACACCAAAGCAAACTTCTAAACAGATAGGACTGCAATCTATATGCTGGAGAGGATGTGGACACAGCGAAGCAGATCATACACACATATTCTGGAGCTGTCCGAATCTTAAATAAAGACAGATACCTCTTCAAAGGGAGTAAAAAGGTCATAACAAGGAGATGGCTCAATACAGAACCTCCCACGGTTAATCAGTGGAAAGTCATAATTAAAGAGATCCAAACTATGGAATTACTGATTTTTAATCTCAGACTACAGAGAGACAGAGGTGATGTCCTCTGGGAAAAATGGAATACCTATATTACAAGAGGAAGTGATAACCTACTTTAATGCTCTGTATATTTTGGTTAAGAGAAACAATGACCATATTGTTGTAACCAGTGGCGACCCACTCTTAACCCCATGGTTCTCTCATGTCTTGTTCTTATGACTGTGCACATGTGTATACGTGCAATCATGTGTGATTATGCTTACAATTATTTGGACATGCAGGTGTAAGTGAATGCGTGCACGCAGGTGGTCCGGTGCATGGGCATGTGTGTACATATCTATTTTTTGTTTTCCTTCTTTATTCATATGTTCATTATATTCATTGTATTATTTACTGTCAAAAATTCGGAAAAAATAAAGTATAAAAAACAAACAAAAAAAAAAACGTGTGGCTCGGCCGGGAATCGATTGCTATGACTTTTCTAAGAGTTTCGGCAAATGGTTTTGCCAAAAATCGCCAAAAACGGCGCCAAAAAAATGAATGGGTGTGTATTCGAAAATTCGAGGCGGTCGCAGTGATAACACCGTTGAAGCTGTCAGCTTTATAGTTTTGGCGTGACACGCAAATATGCAACAGCAACTCCCATCCTCAGCCTCATATACTCCCAAGTTAAAAAGGCGGGAAATTTTCTGGAGGAAAGCAGAAGTAACGTTTCTCTCTCTTGCTCCTAAGGGCACATTTCTTTATTTATCGACACAAAACGACTATGTACACGATCAGGAAGGGCACACGATGCTTCCAGTTATGTCGGTTCAATTATTGGAAAAACGGTTTGGCCAAAAATCCTTCCTCTTCGAGAGGAGGTCTCAGCATTTTCTCTCAGTCTGTGTCAGGATTTGTAACTGACATCTAACTACTCCTACAAATTTTGGCCCACAAAAATAAAAATTATACCACTAGATTCAGCTCATTCATGCCATGGGTGTTATTACTTTTCTACATTCTACTATTAATATTCTACAAATTATTCAACTTTTTCTGCAAATATTTTCCCATTTAAAATGCATTACACAAACTTCAAATTATTCTACAAAACTTCTACAAACATTCTACAATTTCAACAACTTCTACTATTACTACAGACTTCATTCAAATTTCAAATTGTACACAAACTCTTCAACTATTAAACTCGTATTTAACTTATTTCAAAATCTTTTACCGTTTTTAAACTATCAAGGCTCAACGTTGAGCAGGTTTTTACTCAAATTCTGCGTTTATATTGAGTGTGTATGTGGTTTCCTAGAGTGATGACATCATCAGCTAGAGTGTGAAGATGACAAAACGATCAGTGAAAAAATAAAACGTTTTCGACTATGGTGGCGTCAAAAGCACAGCTACAGACATGATTATACCATCAAAACGTAGGAAAATTCGAGGTGGTCGCAGTGATAACACTGTTGAAGCTGTCTCTTTTATAGTTTTGGCTCGCTACGCGCTAATTGATCGACTACCCCCCCCCCCCCAGCTTCATAGACTCCCATGTATTTCGGAGCAGAGAATTTTCTGGAAGGAGGAGGGAGCACCTGTGCTTGCTCTGACTCTTGAGGCCAAAGTTTAAAAAAATTTTTCCTGAAACTTGGCAAGAACATGCTCCACGAGATGAGCATTCTTCTGGTCATTTCAGATTTTGGTTTGAGGCATACCTTATAGGTTGTTTTTGGCCACCTTCGAGGGTGATCATTCAGACATATAGTCTCAGGACAGTCTCTACAATCCTTCTACACTTTAAACTACTTCTCCTTTACTACAGACCTCAGTTAAACTACACAGTTCACCAAGATTGTGTACTATTATTTTACTAAATTCTACTATTAATATTCTACAAATTATTAAACTTTTTCTACAAATATTTTACCATTTCAAATACATTATACAAACTTCAAATCTATAAACTACCTCTCCTTCTACTACAGAGTTCAGTCAAACTACACAGTTCACCAAGATCTTGCACTATTACTGTTACTCTCTACAATTCTACCTTTTCATCTGATTTTCTACAGTGTTACACAACATTGTATCACTTCATACTATTCTACTCTTTTCAACCAATTTCAACATTTTTAAGATGTATTTTTTATGGCCTTTTCAAACTTTATAGTATAGAGACAGCTAAAGAGTGACAGGAATGTGAGGGGGAGAGAGAGTGTAAGAGACACGGAAAAGACATGCAGAAAAAGGGCAGCACTTGGGCCGCTGGGGCCGGCGGCAGCAGAGGGCACCCACACCACACTTTCCGCAGGAAATGCAGTTTTCTAGTTAGTGACGAGTGCCTACGACACTCGTCAACTACTCACAGAGCTAGCAAGCTCTGGGAGTAACAGCGATAACACTGTTGAAGCTGTCTCTTTTATAGTTTTGGCTCCATACAGGCCAACTGATCGAGTACTCACATCCACAGCCTCATTCACTGCCATGTTAAAATAGGAGGGACATTTTCTTAAGGAAGGCAGAAGTAACGTTTCTCTCTCTTGCTCTTGAGGACACATTTCTTCATTTATCGACACAAAATAACTATGTAAAACGATCAGGAAGGGCACGCGATGTCCCCAGTTATGTCGGTTCAATGATTGGAATTACGGTTTGGCCATAGAGCCCTCCTCTTCGAGGACTGGTCTCAGCATTTTCCCTCTCTCTCTCTGTCAGGATTTTCAACTGGCGTTCCAACTGACAACAGTTGCAGCAGCCCAGTGGCCATTTGAGCAGTTATTGGCTTCATTTGAACTTGTCTGTGTAAAATGCCGACAGAGACAGCAGAGCTAGCAACATTAGCGCTAGCTGTAAGACATGCTAACTGCTAACAATTAGTCTGCTCTCTCTCTCTCTCTCTCCTCCTCCTCTCTCCTCTCATCTCTCTCCCTCTCACTCCACACACACACACACACACACACACACACACACACACACACACACACACACACACTCTCTCTCTCTCTCACACACACAAACACACACACACACACAAACAAAACACACACACACACACACACACGTCTCTCTCTCTCTCTCTCTCTCTCTCTCTCTCTTTCTCACTCACACACAAACACACACACACACACACACACACACACACACACACACGTGTCCTCTCTCTCTCTCTCTCTCTCTCTCTCTCTCTCTCACACACAAACAAACACACACACACACAACACACACACACACACGACGCGACCGGACCTCGCCGTTTCCCGGGGCCGTGGACTCTCATTAAAGGGTAAATGAGCTATCATCTTGTTGTTTTTTATTTTCAGTTAGCTCATACTTCAAGCTGAAAGGTAATGGTCAGATCAGCTGCTTGCTGGCAGCCCTAATAAGAACACAAACTGTTTGAGAGTTTCTGTAAAGAGAGATTTTTTTCCTACAAATAAAAAGATAATTTTATTTGGTCATAATTTGTCTGTAGCTTATTTTGATTTTAAATAAATCGTGAAAAAATCGTATCGTGAACAAAAAATCGTGACTCGAATCGAGTCGTGAGTTGAGTGTATCGTTACATCCCTATTAGCCACTAGAAATTAAATACATGATCATTGTTAACATGTTAATGTTAACCTGCTAAAGCTAATTAGTATTAGCCACTAGGAATTAAATACCTGTTAATGTTAACATGCTAATGTTAAGTGCTAGCACGTCAGTGCTAGCCCATAATTTTTAGTCACTAAGAATACATGCTAATGTTAATATGGTAATATTAATTGTTAGCGCGCCAAAGACAGCAGAGCAGCTAGCGCTTAGCACAGCTGTAAAGACATGGCTAACTGGCTAAAATTACTGCAATGGTAATATGCTAGAGCGCTCAACACTAGAATTAGCCTTAGCCACGAATAACCAAATAAATGCTACTTGCTAATATGCTAATGCTAACATGCTAATGTTAATTAGCACTAGCCACAAAGAATTAAATACATGCTAATCCTAACATGTTAATGTTATTGTAGCCGTCTGCGCTAGCAATGAGAGATTAGCCAGGAAGAATTAAATACATGATCATTGCTAACATGTTAATTTAACATGCTAATGTTAATTAACATTAGCCAATAGGAATTAAGTACATGATCATTGCTAAGATGTTATTGTTAACATGCTAAGCTAATTAGCATTAGCCACTAAAGAATGAAATACATGATCATTGCTAACATGTTAATGTTAACCTGCTAAAGTTAATTAACATTAGCCACTAAGAATTAAAATACATGATCATTGTTAACATGTTAATGCTAACATGCAATGTTATGCGTAGCACTTAGTGCTAGCACTCATTGTTCATTCACTAAAAATACATCTAATGTTGTAACATGCTAATGTTAAGTGCTAGCACGTCAGTGCTAGGCAATAATTTTTAGTCACTAAGAATACATGCTAATGTTAATATGGTTATATTAATTGTTAAGTGCGCCAAAAGACAGCAGAGCAGCTAGCGCGTTAGCACTAGCGTAAAGACATGCTAATGTTTTAACATTAGCAGCCAAAGCTAAAATTTACTGCAAATGATAATTTGCTAGCGCGTCAACACTAGCAATTAGCATTAGCCACGAATAACCAAATACATGCTACTTGCTAATATGCTAAGGCTAACATGCTAATGTTAATTAGCACTAGCCACAAATAATTAATACATGCTAATTCTAACATGTTAATGTTAATTGTTAGCCGTCTGCGCTAGCAGAATGAGCATTAGCCAGGAAGAATTAAATACATGATCATTGCTAACATTTATGTTACATGCTAATGTTAATAACATTAGCCACTAGGAATTAAGTACATGATCATTGCAACAGTGTATTGTTAACATGCTAATGTTAATTAGCATTAGCCACTAAGAATTAATACTGATCATTGCTAACATGTTATGTTAACATGCAATGTTAATTAGCATTAGCCACTAGAATTAAATACATGATCATTGTTAACATGTTAATGTTAACCCTGCTAAAGCTAATTAGCATTAGCCACTAGAAAGGAAATACATGATCATTGCTAACATGTTAGAGTTAACCTGCTAAAGTTAATTAACATTAGCCACTAAGAATTAAATACAGATCATTGCTAACATGTTAATGCAACATGCGAATGTTAATTGCTACACGTTGTGCGAGCCACTCATTTTCAGTCACTAAGAATACATGCTAAAGGTGTAACATGCTAATGTTTAAGTGCTAGCACGTCAGTGCTAGGCCATAATTTTTAGTCACTAAGAATACATGCAAATTTAAATGGTAATATTAATTGTTAGTGGCCCCAAAGACAGCAGAGCAGCTAGCGCGTTAGCACTAGCTGTAAGACATGCTAACTGTTAACATTAGCGGCCAAAGCTAAAATTACTAGCAAATGGTAATTGCTAGCGCGTCAACACTAGCAATTAAGATTAGCCACGAATAACCAAATAACATGCTACTTGCCTAATATGCTAATGCTAACATGTAATGTTAATTAGCACTAGCCACAAATATTAAATACATGCTAATTCTAACATGTTAATGTTAATTGTTAGCCGTCTGCGCTAGCATGAGCATTAGCCAGGAAGATTAAATACATGATCATTGCTAACATGTTGATGTTAACAGGCTAATGTTAATTAACATTAGCCACTAGGAATTAAGTACATGATCATTGCTAACATGTTATTGTTAACAATGCTAATGTTAATTACAATTAGCCACAGAATTAAATACAGATCAGGCTAACATGTTATTGTTAACAATGCTAATGTTAATTAGCATTAGCCACTAAGAATTAAATACATGATCATTGTTAACATGTTAATGTTAACCTGCTAAAGCTAATTAGCATTAGCCACTAAGAATGAAATACATGATCATTGCTAACATGTTAATGTTAACCTGCTAAAGCTAATTAGCATTAGCCACTAGAATGAAATACATATATTGCTAACATGTTATTGTTAACATGCGATGACTAATGTTAATTAGCATTAGCCACTAAGAATTGAATACCTGATCATTGTAACATGTTAATGTTAACCTGCTGAAGCTAATTAGCATTAGCCACAAAGAATGAAATACATGATCTTGCTAACATGTTAATGTTAACCTGCTAAAGTTAATTAACATTAGCCACTAAGAATTAAATACATGATCATTGCTAACATGTTAATGGTGTAACCTGCTGAAGCAAGTAGCATTAGCCACAAGATGAAATACATGATCATTGCTAACATGTTAATGTTAACCTGCTAAAGTTAATTAACATTAGCCACTAAGAATTAAATACATGATCATTGCAACATGTTAATGTAACCTGCTACAGTTATTAACATTGAGCCACTAAGAATTAATACAGGATCATTGCACATGTTAATGCTAACATGCTAATGTTAATTGCAGCACGTTATGCTAGCCACGTCATTTTCAGTCACTAAGAATACATGCTAATGTTAACATGCTAATGTTAAGTGCTAGCACGTCAGTGCTAGCCCATAATTTTAGTCACTAAGAATACATGTTAATGTTAATATGGTAATATTAATTGTTAGTGCGCCAAGACAGCAGAGGCAGCTAGCGCGTAGCACTAGCTTTGTAAAGACATGCTAACTGTTTAACATTAGCAGCCAAAGAAGCTAAAATTACTGCAAATGGTAATTGCTAGCGCCATCAACACTAGCAATTAGCAATTAACCACTAAGAATTTATTAAGCAACTCTAACATGCAAACTACTTCTAGCACGTCAGCGCTAGCAAGTACCCTTAGCCACGAATAACCAAATACATGCTACTTGCAAAAGCTAACATGCTAATGTTAATTAGCACTAGCCACAAAGAATTAAATACATGCTAACTACCATGTTATGTTAATTGTTAGCCATCTGCGCTAGCAATGAGCATTAGCCACGAAGAATTAAATACATGATCATTGCTAACAGTTAATGTTAATTAACATTAGTCACTAGGAATAGTACATGCTCATGTTAACATGCTAAAGCTAACCTGCTAATGATATTGCTAGCCGCGTTGTCTGTTTAAAATGACAGACAATGACAGCAGAGCAGCTAGCGTGTTAACATTTAGCATTAGCCAGTATTAAATAAATGCTACTGTTAACATGCTAATGTTAACATGCTAATGCTAACCTGGTAATGGTAACCGCGCTAATGCTTATTGATTACTATTAACCACTAAGAATTAATACATGCTCATTGATAAAATGCTAATGCTAGCATGCTAATGTTACTGCTAGCACGTTAATGCTAGCCCTCATTTTCAGTCAGTAGAATACATGTTAATTGCTAGCACGTCAGAGACAGCAGAGCAGCTAGCTCATTAGCGTTAGCTGTAAAGACATGCTAACTGGTAACATTACGTCCAAATGCTAAAATTAATGCAA
Organism: Larimichthys crocea; assembly: GCF_000972845.2. Classification (NCBI taxonomy): domain Eukaryota; kingdom Metazoa; phylum Chordata; class Actinopteri; family Sciaenidae; genus Larimichthys; species Larimichthys crocea. The sequence goes on along the minus strand of NW_020859859.1, from coordinate 4,514 downwards.
ATGCAACATATTAATAATACATTAGCCACTAAAAATAAAGACATGGTAATTGTCAACACGCTAATGTCAATTGCTTGCGCGGCAGCGCTAGCTGCTCCTGTGGTCTAATAAACATGTTAAAAATGACTATTTGTATGTATTTTGTGGAAAGTGTTAAATCATAACAACTATTTTTATTATTTAAAATGAAATGTTAAGTTATTAATTATAAAAATTTGTTTTTTTGTGATTTAAATTAACTGTTAAATATTATATTTATAAAATTGGTGTATTTAATGTGTTTTAAATTAATGTTAAGATGAGGTGAGCTTTTGAGGACTGCCTGATTGTTGTGTAAATAAATCTGTTAAAAATGACTATTTGAGGTGTGCTTTTTTTTCTGGCTGCTGCTCATGGTAGTAAAGACATGCTAATTGCTAATATTTGCAGCCAATGGTAACATGCTAATGTTATGCTAGCGCTGACGCCACTAAGAATTAAATACATGATAATGCTAACATGCTAATGCTAGCATTAGCCCTAAATAAAAGAAATGCTAATATGACATGTTAATGCTAATTGCTAGCATGTCAGTGCTAGCCACTGATTTTTAGTAACTAAGAATACATGCTAATGTTAACATGCTAATGTTAATTGCATCACTGTTAGCAATTAACGTTAGCCACTAAGAATTAAATACATGCTAATGTGCTCCAGTGTCTAAATAAACATGTTAAAAATGACTATTTGAGGTGTGCTTTTTGACTACAGACCCCCGGCAACAGCCCACTCGTCACTCTCAAAATTTCTGCTGGAATTTTCTAGTTATTTTTCTTCTTCCGTACGTTTTTCGGCATCTAACTAGTCCTACAAATTTTGTCCAACAAAAATAAAAATTATACCACTAGATTCAGCTCATTCATGCCACTGTTGCTATTACTTTTCTCAATTCTACTATTGATATTCTACAAATTATTCAACTTTTTCTGCAAATATTTTCCCATTTAGAACGCATTACACAAACTTCAAGTCATTCTACAAAACTTCTACAAACATTCTACAATTTCAACAACTTCTACTAATACAGACTTCATTCAAATTGTACACAAACTATTTAACTATTAAACTCTATTAAAACTATTTAACTTTTTTCAAAATCTTTTACCGTTTTTAAACTATCAAGGCACAAAGTTGAGCAGGTTTTTACTCAAATTCTGCGTTTATAATGAGTGTGTATGTGGTTTCCTAGAGTGATGACACTCACAGGGAGAAGCAGGAAAACGATCAGTGAAAAAATAAAATGTTTTCGACAATGGTGGCCTCAAATGCACAGCTACAGACATGATTATTTCGACAATGGTGGCCTCAAATGCACAGCTACAGACATGATTATAACCTCAAACGTAGGAAAATTCGAGGCGGTCGCAGTGATAACACTGTTGAAGCTGTCTCTGTTATAGTTTTGGCTCCCTATGCGCTAATTGGTCGACTACTCCCCCCCACAGCCTCATTCACTCCCATGTTATCTGGATCAGAAATCTTTCCGGAAGGAGGAGGCACCACGTGTGCTTTCTCTGACTCTTGAGGCCAAAGTTTATACAATTTTTTCCTGAAACTTGGCAAGAACATGCTCCACGAGACGAGCATTCTTCTGGCCATTTCAGATTTTGGTTTGAGGCATACCTTATAGGTTGTTTTTGGCCACCTTCGAGGGGGATCATTCAGACATATACTGTGCATCTCAGTGGGACAGACAGTGCATGCAGCACCTGCGACTAATTAACATGCTCATGTTAATTCTAACAGGTGCAGATTAGCTGCTGCTGATTAGGTCCTGGTTGCTTGGCAACCTCAGCCTGCTTGAAGGAGGAGAGGGGGGAGGGGGCAGCAGGCAGAAGCTGAGCGGCGGCCATTTTAGTAGTTCTTGGGACCTAATTTTAACTTGTCTGTCTAAAATGGCAAACAGAGACAGCAGAGCAGCTAGCGTGTTAACGCTAGCTGTGAAGACATGCTATTTGCTAACATTAGCGACCTATGCTAAAATTACTGCTAATTAACATTAGCCACTAGGAATTAAATAAATGATAATTGCTAACAAGCTAATGTTAACATGCTAATGTTAATTAACATTAGCCACTAGGATTAAATACATGCTAATGTTAAAATGGTAATGTTAACATTCTAATGGTAACATGTTAATGTTAACATGGTAAATGGTAAATGGACTGTACTTATATACCTTTCTAGTCTGTACTTATATACCTTTCTAGTCTTCCGACCACTCAAAGCGCTCTACACTACATATCTCATTCACCCCATTCACACACTGATGGCATTGGCTACCGTGCAAGGTGCCAACTGCTCATCAGTTTAAGGATTTAAGCATTTATACACATTCATACACCAATGGCACAGCCTTCGGGAGCAACTTGGGGTTCAGTATCTTGCCCAAGGACACTTCGGCATGCAGACCGGGGAGCCGGGGGATCGAACAAAGCGATTATCTGATTAGTGGACGACCCGTGGACGACCCGCGCTGTTAGCGTTAACATGCTAATGGTAACATGCTAATGTTAATTGCTAGCGAATCAGCGTTAACATGCTAATGCTGACATGCCAATCCTAACATGGTAATGTTAACATGCTAATGATAATTGCTAGCGCATCAGTGTTAACATGGTAATGTTAACATGCTAATGATAATTGCTAGCGCATCAGTGTTAACATGTTAATGTTAACATGGTAATGCTAACATGCTAATGCTAACATGTTAATGATAATTGCTAGCACATCACCGCTAACATGCTAATGGTAACATGCTAATGATAATTGCTAGCGCATCAGTGTTAACATGCTAAGGATAACATGCTAATGCCAACATGCTAATGTTAATTGCTAGCGCTAGCTGCTCCTGTGTCTAAATAAACATGTTAAAAATGACTATTTGAGGTGTGCTTTTTGAATACAGACCCCCGGCAACAGCCCACTTGTCAGTCTCAAAATTTCTGCAGGAATTTTCTAGTACTGAATTTTCTGAGCAGTGTCAGTAATAATGTATGGGGGCAACGGGGCCAGAGTCAGGCACATTTAAAATTTCTTTAGAAGTTTTTCTAGTTCGTCTTCCGTTTCTTCCGTGTTTTTTTCAGTTTGCTTTCCTCCCAGAGTTTTTGTCGCACATACACAAAACGGGTATCAAAACGACCGGCTCAGCCAGGAATGGTGTGCTATGACTTTTCTAAGAGTTTCGCATGTTTTTCGCGAATTTATTGCGAATTTATTGCGAAAAATTTCCCATAGGGAATGAATGGGGAGGCCCGAAAAAAAATACATTTCAACAGACATTTTCAACAATGAACTGCTCTGGCATACTTTCACCGAGAGACTGCATTTGAACTTTAAAACGCAGGTATGCTTCCCTTATCTTCAGGGATTCACGACACTCATCGACAGCTTTTACCGTTTTTAAACTATCAAGGCTCAAAGTTGAGCAGGTTTTTAGTCAAATTTCTGGGTTTATAATGGGTGTGTATGTGGCGGAATGTTTGAGCTAGAGTGGATGACATCATCAGCTTGAGTGAGGAGCAGGGAGAAAAATCAGTGAAAAAATAAAACGTATTCGACTACCGTGGCCTCAAATGCCCCACTACAGACATGATTATCCCCTCAAATGTAGGAAAATTCGAGGTGATCGCAGTGATAACACTGTTGAAGCTGTCTCTTTTATAGTTTTGGCTCCATACAGGCTAAGTCCTTCCTCTTCGAGGGAACATCTCAGCATTTTCTCTCAATCTCAGGATTTCTAACTGACATTTTAACAGGTGCAGACCAGCTGCTGCTGATTAGGTCCTGGTTGCTTGGCAACCTCAGCCTGCTTGAAGGAGAAGAGGGGGGAGGGGCCAGCAGAAGCCGAGCGGTGGCCATTTTAGTAGTTCTTGGCACTTCATTTGAACTTGTCTGTCTAAAATGGCAGACAGGGACCGTAGAGCAGCTAGCGCTAACACGTAAAGACATGTTATTTGCTAACATTAGCGACTAATGCTAAAATGAATGCTAATTAATATTAGCCACTAGGAATTAAATACATGTTAATTGCTAACAAGCTAATGTTAACATGTTAATGTTAATTAACATTAGCCGCTAGGAATTAAATACATGTTAATTGTTAACAAGCGAATGTTAACATGGTAATGCTAATTAACATTAGGCACTAGGATTAAATACATGCTAATGTTAACATGCTAATGTTAATTGCTAGCACGTCAGCACATCAGCATTAACATGCTAATGCTAACATGTTAATGTCAACATGCTAATGTTAATTGCTAGCGCGTCAGCGCAAACATGCTTATGATAACATGCTAATGTTAATTGCTACTGGGAACATGTTAATTGCTAGCGCATCATCGTTGACATGCTAATGTTAAAATGGTAATGTTAATTGCTACTGGTAACATGTTAATTGCTAGCGCATCATCGCTAACATGGTAATGTTAAAATGGTAATGCTAACATGGTAATGTTAATTGCTAGCGCATC
>NW_020859858.1:0-589 GCF_000972845.2 Larimichthys crocea | reverse complement strand
TTCTCTACTGTAGCTAGAAGTAGATTATACAACCCACGGCAAAATACCACAGCTATACATTGTAAGATTCTGAAAAAAAAAAAACCTTCCATGATGACTGTGAAATAATTAAATATTTGAATGATAGTTAGGATATTATCATCTAAATTCAAATCCTGAAATCATTTTAGGAGATGTATTTCTGTAATGTCATCCAAAATTGAGACACAGACTTAAAAATGCCCCAGGTCCCAACCAACAACTGTACAACTACAGAAACTACAAAATACAAAATATAATAAATATAACAATATCTGAACTTTGATTTTTTCTTTTTTTTTTTAAAAGGGGAAACCAGAGCACCTGGAGAAAAACCCACAAAACGATGTTATTTTACTCCTCTTCCTCCTTCTTCCTTGGCTTCCTCAACCCCAGAAAGTGACAGGCTCTCTTCCAGACAGACGGTGGTTCTGCTGTCCTCTGTGGAAGATTTCCTTCAGCCTCTTTCTGGGATTTGAGGGCCGGTGCAGGACTGATGGTCTCCTGCTGCTTGCTCGGCATTCCCTCTGGAACTTCAGCCTCTTTTGCTGGTTCAAGGGACTCTGCATTA
>NW_020859857.1:0-585 GCF_000972845.2 Larimichthys crocea | reverse complement strand
CCTGTGTAACCATGTAATTTTCAGATGACGTTTGTCCAGAGATGTCATCCTCTTTCCTTTTACCTCTTTCCTTTTACCTCCCCAAAATCAGAGGCCGTTCTGGTTTCACTGTCAGACACTTACTGTAAATTTTGCCATGACCTCTTGTGTATCTATTTGAAGCTGACCGTTGATAAACTGGACACCTGGTGAAAGTCACGGAGGACCTTGTGGATGTCTTTTGTCATGGCTTTGAGCAAAGTATGCCCAGTGAGTGTGCATTACTTCATATAAACACACCGCCTTTCCTTTTTTAAATATGTTTTTAATATTTGACTATTCTGTCATCAGGATCCTCTGGCCAAGAAAACTTTTTGCCACCGACTAGGCTGAGCCAAACGTCTACCCCCAGTAAGTATCAGGCATGCAAATCCCTCACCTTTTGATGAATTTCGGTGTTGTGAAAAAGACCCCAGCCATGACCAAAGCCATGGAGATGCGCCTATCCCTGCCACTGAGTTGACACTTTTTTTTTTGTTTTGTTTAAAATGTCAAGTTCTTAATGTAAAATCAATCTGTCATCAGGATCCTCTCGACCACCAAGCC
>NW_020859856.1:0-828 GCF_000972845.2 Larimichthys crocea | reverse complement strand
TTAGCAATTAACATTAGCATGTTATCATAAGCATGTTTGCGTTGATGCGCTAGCAATTATCATTAGCATGATAGCATTAGCATGTTGGCATTAGCATGTTATCATTAGCATATTAGCGCTGATGCGCTAGCAATTACCATTAGCATGTTCGCATTAGCATGTTAGCGCTGATACACTAGCAATTAACATTAGCATGTTAACATTAGCATGTTAGCGCTGTTGCACTAGCAAATAACATTAACATGTTACCATTAGCATGTTAGCATTACCATGTTAGCATTAGCAATTAACATTAACATGTTAACATTAGCATGTTAATGCTGATGCGCTGACGTGCTAGCAATTAACATTAGCATGTTCACATTAGCTTATTAGCAATTAACATGTATTTAATTCTTAGTGGCTAATGTTAATTAGCACTAATTTTAGCATTGGTCGCTAATGTTTGCAAATAGCATGTCTTTACAGCTTGCGCTAACGCTCTGCTGTCTCTGTCTGCCATTTTACACAGACAGGTTCAAATTAAGTGCCAAGAACTACTAAAATGGCCGCCGCTCAGGTTCTGCTGGCCCTTCCCCCCTCTCCTCCTTCACGCAGCCTGAGGTTGCCAAGCAACCAGGACCAACTGTAATCAGTGGAGGAGTTACTGCACCTGTTAGAATGTCACTTAGAGACTGAGAGAAAATGCTGAGAACTCCTCTCGAACGGGAAGGATTTCTGACCAAACCGTATTTCCAATCATTGAACCGACATAGAAGGATTTCTGACCAAACCGTATTTCCAATCATTGAACCGACATAACAGGGGGCATCGCGTGCCCTTCCTGAT
>NW_020859855.1:0-1207 GCF_000972845.2 Larimichthys crocea | reverse complement strand
ATTCTGGTCGATCACCTGCAGCGAGTTGCTATCTCAGTGTATCCAGCATAGTTAGAGCAGGGAAGCTTCTTCACAACCAGTGTATGGGATTTGGTGGCATTTAGCGGTGCAGTTGCTGATTGCAACACTTTTGCCTTGTAGGCGTGAAGGAGAAACTACGGTGACATATACGGATAGACACATTACATTTCCTGTGACCTGTCCTTTAATGTCCACATAAAACAAATTTTGAGGATTGCATTCTTCCTCTTAGGTAACATCGGTAAAATCAGATGCATTGTATCTCAAGTGGATGCAGAAAAACTAGTCCACGCATTTGCTACTTCTAGGCTGGGCTATTGTAACTCTTTGTTATCAGGCTGCTCCAATAAGTCTCTTAGGACTTTGCAGTTAATTCAGAATGCTGCTGTACCGTTCTGACAGGAACCAAGATCAGAGATCACATCTCTCCCATTCTGGCTTCCTTGCACTGGCTACCTGTGGCACCATCATATTTAAAAGAGCTCATAGAACCTTACTACCCCTCTAGAACATTGCGCGCTCAGGACGCTGGGTTCCTTGTGGTTCCTATAGTTTCCAAAAGTAGATTGGGAGCCAGAGCTTTCAGCTATCAGGCTCCTCTTCTGTGGACCAAACTACCATTCTGGGTTCGGGAGGCAGACACAGTCAACACCTTTAAGAGTAGACTTAAGACTTTACCTTTTGATAGAGCTTGTAGTTGTAGCTGGCTCAGGCCATCCCTTAGTTATGTTGCCATAGGATTAAACTGCCATGGGACTCTCCCTCCTTCCACTCTATGTTAATGGAAGCTCATTAACATATAGATTAAATGGTACCGGGCCTAACACTAATCCTTGATGCACACCCATTATGTATTTTACTAAAATGTTAAAGGTACTTCTTTTCTTTTTTATTTGCGTAATGATGTGAGCAGAAATGAAGCATCATCAGTGTCATGCGTCTCATGCGTCCTGTGACAAAGTTCAGACCGGAGCCATTTTTTCACACATGTAGCACGCTACAGATTCTCCGTGTCAAACAGACAGGACACAGAGAAACAGACAGGACACAGGTTAGTCACTAGATTGCGGGAGGCCTGACTCATTGTCTTTTGCTTTTACAGACTGTTACACAAGATGGCTGCAGGCACTGCCGCAAAGTCTGACGTCAGTGAAGTTTCAATCAATATATTCAGAGTTTCATTCAA
>NW_020859854.1:0-11786 GCF_000972845.2 Larimichthys crocea | reverse complement strand
TGACATGACAAGACTTGTCTTTATATCTAGACGTAACAGTACCACAGAAAAGGGGCAACTTTTAGTTGCAACTTGACTTCAACAACTTCCATACCTAGCATTGAAAAGGGACCGCAAAACTGAACTAAACATATAATGGAACCCTTACATAAAAAAAAAAACATCTTTTTAAGTGTATTTGTAAACAATTGGTAGGAGTTTTCCTCTTTTTTTTTCAGCAGTTATTTTTTCAGCCATCTCAGTAGTAACAGCCTTAGTACAGTTCTCTGCAAACTGTGAAATTGTCTCATTTTCGTCATGCCGGGAGAGGAGATCCTGGAAGGTATCTGGAAACATTATTGCAATTTCAGCAATTACTGCTGTTCTCGCAATTGTGTTTCGGTCAACGTGGATCCTTGAGAAGGCCTTTTTCATCGATCCACACTTGTTGAACTCCTTCAGGGCAGCTTTGTAGCGGTGGATGACTCCTTCTATTGAAGTCACTTAAAAATAATAAGTACATACACAACTTTGTTAATTTTTCATCTCTTCATTACTTTTTTGATGTCATGGAAGAGACGTCCCAAGACACCATAATGATGATTCCGACCTAACCAGTGATGCCACTCTATCATTTTGAGGTGCATTGTAAGGAACTCTGGAGTGCGATTCCCTCTATGACGCCATATTTCAGTTTTATAAGTCTGCCATGCACGCTCAATATGTTGTGTGTGAGCACCAGTCTCTGGGTCAACAAAGTTCATTTTATGGCAGACAGAAAACTGGTAATATCCATGCCGGGAAAGCTGGTCCTTATATGCACGCCATTCATCTGTGACAACTGATGTTTTGGGTCTTACATGTCGTACAATGCGGCCGATAAGGGTCTTCCTTGAGCGGTCCTTGACAAGCCTGAGAATAGGTCTTCGGGACGTACCATCAACCTCCAGCATCCCAAAGACCCATTGGCAGTCACGCCGCCAAGTGTTTCCACATCGCCCACGATGGTACTAAAAAGCAAAAAATAAATAAAAAAAAATATATAAAAAGGTTTTAATAATAAGAATTATTTCAATCATTAAGCACACTCATCTCCTTTCAATGAGCATTGTAGTAGTATTATATCACAGTTACATAAATGAGGGTGTACATCTGTACAATAATCAATAATACACAGCCAACCTTTCTTTTGTGGGCAAATTTGCTCTCGTCGACAACAACAAATCGATGTCGACCGCCAATTTTCATTCCTGTCTTCCTAAGTCGTTTCAAGCCAGCCACGCATGCCTTCAAATGTAGAACATAGACATCAGTAGCCTTCCTTGTAACATTGACTTCATATGAAATTTGACAAACTTGCACATAATTCACTACATTAATCAGATTAATAACATGTATGTGTCTAGAATCTGCCCCCACCCCCACACAAAAAGGAATCACTCTGGACTCTGACCCACAGAAATGACATTGCACTATGCAAACAGCACATATCTTCTGCCACAACATTATTATTAATATTATTGCTGCTAAATTATTAACACTGACTCTTGCACTACCAACAACCTACCTCACAGTATACTAAACTCCTTATCCTGTTTTTTTGTTTTATTAGTACTAGTAATAGCAAAAGCCCTATTTGCACTTTATTTATTATTATTGTCTCAGTATAGCATGTTCTGCTGTGCCTGTGCACTTTATTGTATGTCCTGTCCTGTGCACTTTAGTGTATGTCCTGTCCTGTCTTGATACTTGTCGGCATGGATAGTGGGAAACGCAATTTCGATTCCTTTGTATGTCTAGTACATGTGAAGAAATTGACAAATAAACTGACTTTGACTTTGATGTATGGGAGTTGAATCCAGTTCTCTACAATGTATATTCACATATCACACTGACATGTCTTGCTTCAAGAAGAGCTGCTAATGCACCAACCTTTCTGAGTATTTTTGTCATGCTTGTCAGTGTCTTTGAGCTTGCTGCTATCCCATCAGTGATTAGGTCCAGCTGCCTTAACTGCAAGCCCTGTGCAAACCTAGGGTAAAAAAAAAACACAATTCAGATATCCAAAGACGGGGCATGATGTGAAACACTACAATTTAATATAGCTAGTCAGACAACTGAATAATTTCAACAATTCTGACAATTTGTGTATGGTAATAGCCATCAGTCTCAAGAAAAACTCAAAGGGAAATAACAGCAAAAAAAAAAAAAAAACAATGCTATGGTTCAAGAGTGTGTAAAACAATGGAGCAATTCCATTAACAATAGAGCACTTCCATGAGATGTTGAGACTAAAAGGTTAGTCTGTGTTCTTTTACATGATGTAGCTACAGTATACTGCCCTACAAAGGCAAAGTACAGTAACTACATGAACATAGAAAAATGCCTTTCAAGCTCATAACTACATACAGTACAGCCTATTCAAATGTGGCCTTTGTTACAGAAAAAAAGATGGGTGAACAGTGTTTTTCTAATCAAGGTAACTTACCTGAGAATGAACTCGAGCCATTTTGCCAAAGGAGTATGAGACCTTGCGAATATTGAGCCCTTGCGCACAGACAGGGGAGAACTTTTGTGATGCTTACAGATCCTGAAGAGGGAAAGGGCAACACTGAAAAATAGCATTTTGCAGGCACCTTGCGTTTGATAATTAAGCAAGACCATATCATAACAGCTTAACCAAATCATCCACCATTACATTATTTACACTGTTGAAGGACTGCAACTTTCTCGTTTTGGTACGCCTCTTAAAACATTCCAACGTAATCGCCGGCGATCGCTGTAATCAGTCCTGAAAACACTATACACTAACTAGACGCACAACGCTATACGACCGATACAGAGAGTCCTTTAGTTAATACGATTTTACAAACGAAATCAGTCGCATTGCTAGATTCTAGTAACTAGCACATTTATTCACAGGGGCGGAATCTTATTCAACAGTAAAGCTTTAGCTTTGTTTATAGTCACTTACCAAGCGTAATCCATCGATGACATGACTTGATTTTTCCAGATACATGCTTCTATTACATTTTCCACACTTCATCCCCCTTTTCATGATTCCCCATTTTACGCATCCAATTAAAACTATTTTCCTTTCTTTGCTTCTCTGATTGTCTGAACGCCTAATATTTTTGTCCAAATTCCTGCAATAACCTTTGGTCTAGTGGCTGCCTGCTTTTATGACACTCTCTTAAATGTGCTAATGGCGGCGGTCCTACAGTTGGCCGCTCTGACCGATGTCTCTGAGTTGGATAGAGGATTTCAATTTGATGGATTTGGGGGGGGGGGGGGGTGCATTTCTTTCTGTCACTGGCTTCTTCCACTTCGCTGAAACGAAAAGCGCTCGAAACCAGAATATTCCACACGGATTGCAGATCAACTGTAAATACGACGGAAGAGTACGCATTGTCCAAGGGAAGCGCAGTAATTATTTAACCACTCATAAAGAACCACTGACAGTATACGATTATCCTTCTAAGTAGCATCCATCAATTTGGTAAACTTAGTTATCTTTAGCTACCTCAAAGTTAACTTTCAGCTAATGACTTTGCCCTTACGTTGTGAACTATTTAGCAAGAAGCACTTCCACAAGTGTTAAGTCATAGGCAGCATTCATTTTTGACAGTAGTAGCAAAGGCGCTAGATATCTCTAAGCTCATTGGTTAGTGTTAGCTGGAAATATATGTGGATTGTGACTTTGCTACTGAGACGTTAATATGGCAAACACCAATATGCTTTTTTTTTTTTGCTATCGACAATGATGGCCAGATGGAAACACGTAGAAGACGGGGGATGAAGACGGAGCCGTTAGAAGAGAAAGGCGAGGGTTCGGTGCAGACTTTGGAAGAATCAAATGAGGAGGAAAAAACGGTGGAAGAAATCCCTATCCAACCAAAGAAAAGCAAATCCAAACACTTGACCAAGAAATTGGGTACCGGTATGTATGATATATTTTTGTATGACATATACATGTTGCTTTCTCCTGCATGATGTAAAGTGAATGGTAGGCCCGAACGCCCGAAAAAGCAAAAAACCTCTGTAATTTTCGATACGCTACAGGCCGGGCGCCCCGGGGCGGGGTGTTGACAAGGCAGAGGGGCGCACGGCGCATCCCGGTGGCGCACGGCGCATCCCGGGGCGCACGGCGCATCCAGGGGCGCACGGCGCATCCAGGGCGCACAGGCGGCCGTTAGGGCGCACGAGAAATGTTCGTTCGGGGGGGGGGGGGGGGGGGGGGGGGGGGGGGGGGGGGGGGGGGGGTACATGCATGAACATTGACCCATCCTTACACCCATCCTCAAAACGGTGAAGTTAAATTCTGATTGTGAGTCTTGTCTGCCACTGAGTCAGCATATTCAGAACCATTTTTCAGTAACACTTTACAATAAGGGAACATGAATATACATTTATTAATGTATTAACTACAGTATAAACAATGAGAAGTATTACACTTAGCTGACACGGCATTAATGTTTAACATTGAGTCCTACACACTTTACTGTTAAATCAAGGTTAAGGAATACTGGTATATTCATGTACCCTGTACCTTATTAGGGCCCGAGCACGGAAGCCGTGCGAAGCCCTATTGTATTTCAAATGTTTATTATTTTTTTTCTTTTTTTTCTTTTTATTATTCCACCCAATGAATTGCCTTTTTCAAGGCTTTAATATCCCCACAAAACTCATTGAAAATTTGCGTACCCCCCAAAGTCGGGCGTAAAATTTTGTATTTTGGAGGTCTCACAAATGAACGTACGCATATGCCTCCACAGCGCCACCTAGGTTTGGTGTGGAGGAGCCCCCGGACACGGTTTCATCCACGCGGGATGAGTTGGAGGGTGTATGAAACATACCGAGACGCACCAAAAAGTCTCTTGGTGACCCGGGTTGGTAAAGGTACGGCGGCCATTTTGGGTCAAAGTTCACGTTTTTGTGATTTTTTGGTCATTTCCAGGGGTCGTATTTGGAACGCACTCCTCCTGGGCTTTCGTCCGATCCTTTGAAACTTGGCACATGGGTTCATGAGGCTTGACGATAAAAAGTATCAAAAATCATAACTTTTTGATGTACTATGTCAGAGGGGCGGGGCCACGAAATTCTCCATTTGCCATAAAATTTCAAAGTGCTATAACTTTGTGAAAAAAATTCTCCAACCTTCACCAAAATTGAATATATAATGGCAGTTCGGCCAAAAATACATTTCCACAAAATATTTTGTGATTTTCATAGCGCTCCTAGTGACGACAAAAAAAAACACTTTTACGAGATGGCGTGCAGCTCGGACAATATTGATCATATCCACTCAAACTAGGTGTGGATGTGTCAAGGCCTTGGACTTGACATCTGAGAAAATAATTTCAAACTTTTCATAAAAGGGCGTGGCCGTGACGGTGCGTCAAAGTGGATGCTGCACAAAAACAAGACTCCATTGACTTTTGGGCGATTTTCGGGCAAACTGTGCGGCTATCTATACTTTGTCAGAGCTGTTGAAACTTGTTGGGGTTGTTAAGAGCTATATTATGCACAATCGGCTGCATTAATAATGAGGGGGAGGGGCAAAATGCTCTATAGCGCCCCCTTGAATTTTTCTTTGGAGCAGCCGCCACAGTTTTGAACAGAGTTATGAAACTCAGCTGAGTTATGGGGGCATCACAAGCACCTACAAAAAAATTCTTTTGAGCAATTTGTAAAATTAACAGGAAGTGACATATTTAAGCATGAAAATCACCATTTTTGTGTTTCGAACTGTTGAGAAGGGGTCGTATTTGAATGAACTCCTCCTAGGGCTTTCGTCCGATCTTCTTGAAACTTGCTGCATGGGTTTATGAGGCTTTGACAATGAAAGTATCAAAAATCATAACTTTTTGATTTACTATGTCAGGGGGCGGGGCCACAAAATCCCCATTTCGTAAGTGCTGTAACTTTGTGAAAAATGCTCCAATCTCTCACAAAACTTCTCATATACAACGGTAGTTGGCTAGAATACATTTCCAACAAAAATATTCTGTGATTTCATAGCGCCTCCTAGTGGAGACAAAAAAGACCACTTTTACGAGATGACGTCCAGCTCGGACAATATTGACCATATCCACCTCAAACTAAGCAGGATGTTGTCAAGGCTTGGGGACTTGACATCTGAGAAATAATTTCAACTCATTGTCCACGAGGAGGCGCTGTAATGAACAAAATTGCATGTGAGCTCATATCTCAGGAACGCTTCAGCGAAACTGAACCAAATTTGAATGTCATGCTTCGAGGCGCTGTCCCCAGTCCAGGAAACAAAATGTGTTCATTTCGTCTCTAGGGGGCGCTATCAATTACCAAAAACTTTTATCAAAATGATTAATTTTGGGGAAACGGTTGTGGCCATTCCACATGCGCACATTTCGACGTGCGCATATGCGCGGGCCCGACCATCGCTGCTTGCAGTTTAATTGTAAAGTGTTACCCAGTTTTCTATGTATTTTTAACAAGTCCTTTGTGTGCAGTGTCTCCAACAGGGGCGTTGATGGTAGCCAAACTAAAAGAACAACAAAAGCTGGATCAGCAGAAGATTGCATACCTTGAGGACCGTATCAAACACCTTGAGGAAACCAACAGTGAGCTAAGAAATGACAAAGATTTCTTAGTAGCCCAAATCAAGGGTGCCCCCAAGGAATCCCCATCTACTAGTACATCAGGTAAAGTTAACATTCCGACTGTAGTAGGTGCGATGGACTATATGTTTGGAGGGAAAGGAGAGAGTAAAATATGCTTCCAGGAGCAGAGTGTAAATATAGATAGGCTGTATCAGTGTCTTCATTGTAAGTGTCTTAACATACCTGAGATGACTACTTGATTGAACATGTGTTTCCTCAGTACAGTCTGAATTTTGATAATGTTGACCCTGTCAAAAGTTTAGCTTTGTTTACTTATGCATCTCATTCTTTTTTTTCACAGGCTCAGGAAAGACTCTTCCGGTTTTACCTTTGTCTTCAACTTCGTCTTCACCCTCATCGACACAGTCAAGCTCCTCATCTTCAGAAGAGGAGAAGAAAAAGATGAAGAAAAGGGCCAAGAAGTCCAGGAAACACCATGTGCCAACCAGCCGTTCAAGGGGTAAGTATAGGTATACTGTATGTAGTCTTTACCATATTACACCCTGGAGGGATTCTGTAAGATGTCGCCTCTGAGGCAGTTATGGTATACTAGTTCATGTACTTATTCACTGTGTATCCTCGGTCCTGGCTGGTAAGAATAGGAGAGGTGTTAAATAGAAATATTGGGCAGTCATGGGTAAGCGGTTAGGGCATCGGACTTGTAGCTCAAAGGTTGCCGGTTGCCGGCTGGTTGGTGGGGGGAGTAATTAACCAGTGCTCTCCCCCATCCTCCTCCATGACTGAGGAACCCTGAGCATGGTAGCCGGGCCCGCTGACACTGGCTTCCCTTCAACGGGATGAGGCATAGATTGCAATTTGTTGGTGTGCAGTTTGTGCTGTGTCACAATGACAACTGGGAGTTTGGTGTTTCCCAAGTGGAATTTCACAGGAGTATAATGAACAAGCAGGTTGAAGTGTTGTGCCAGTGTTTAGAGTTTGTGTTTATTTACTGTCTACCCAGAAGTTAAGTGAGAGGTCTGTAGTGTGACTATAATTTGATGGTACACCAGCTAGCCTATGGCTTCTAGGCTACATGGTATAACCCTCGTTCATTAGATGAGACTGACAGTAAGGGGTGGCAAAATGGGTTATTCAGCACACACAGAAGAGAAAGTAACTTGATATACTGGATAAGTTAACGAAAAATGTGTGTTATGTATCCGTGATTAGTAATCAGTCGTAGAACATATAAATGAGGAAATTAACAAAGTTGTTAACAAAAATTAACAAAGTTGTGTATGTACTTATTATTTTTAAGTGACTTCAATAGAAGGAGTCATACCACCGACAAAGCCGGCCTGAAGAAATTAAACAGTGTGGACGATGAAAGGCCCTTCTCCAAGGATCCACGTTGACCGAAACACAATTGCGAGAACAGCAGTAATTGCTGAAATTGCAATAATGTTTCCAGATACCTTCCAGGATCTCCTCTCCCGGCATGACGAAATGAGACCAATGTCACAGTTGCAGAAACTGTACTAAGGCTTTAGGAACTGAGATGGCGGGAAAAAATAACTGCGAAAAAAAAAAGAGAAACTCCTACCATTGTTTACAAATAAACTTAAAAAGAGGTTTTTTTTTTTTAGGTAAGGTTCCATTATATGTTTGAGTTGCAGTTTTTGCGGTTTGCGTCCTTTGTCATGCTAGGTATGGAAGTTGTTGAAGTCAAGTGGCAACTAAAAGTTGCCCCTTTTCGTGGTACTGTTTACGTCCCCCCCCACTAATATAAAGACAATCTTGTCATGTGCAGTTTTGCGTTGGGGTGTTATTGGTTACTTTTAAGTAAAAAACAGTTGAAATGTACTCTCACTTGACTTGTGTGTTGTGTTTAAAAAGAGCTGCCAGTGTTCATGTAAAAACATTAATTGTCCGATTGTAACCAGTTTACTTTTGAAGTTTATGAAGTCATGATGGTGTGCATAGTACAGGTGAAGAACACATTCATGTTGTTGTTGGAAAGGATTCCTATGGTGTAGTAAAAACTGATCATGACTAATTAATGAGTAGTCCAAAGTGTACCACTTTACTTGAGCTAAAAGAAAGATGCTTAGGACACATTCATAATGATGTCTGACGGGCAAAAAGTCACATTCATGATGGTATAATACAAGTATAACATTCATGTTTTGGATCGTACTGTGTAGCGTCACTTATGACATATTAATGAATAGTAGTCAAAGTGTCCACTTTACTTAGCTCAAGAAGATGCTTATGAACACTTCATAGGAATGTCATGACGGGCAAAGTCACATTCATATTGTATTATGACAATAGTAACAGTCATTTTGTTTTTTGGGGATCTTACGTGTAAAGCATCACTTGACATATTAATGAATAGTCCAAGTGTACCACTTTACGTGATCGCAAAGAAGTGCGTAGGACACATGCAAGAATGATGTCATGACGGGCAAAAGTCACAGTCAGGAGGGTATAATGACAAGGAGTAACATTCGTGTTGTTGGGGATATTACGGTGTAGCGTCACTTAAGACATATTAAAGGATAGTCCAAAGGGTACCACGCACTTGAGAGCAAAGAAATTGCGATGACACAGAGAGGATGTGAGGACAGGCAGTAAGCATTCATGATGGGTGGAAGGACAGCAAAGTCCCGGATTCATGATGGTCTAAAGAGGCTGACAGGAGCTGAAGGATCCATGTTGGAGACAAAGCCAAGAAATGAATAAAACAAGGGGGTAAAACGGGTGGGCCGCCACGGAAGAGATGGCGGAAAGTGCAGGTAAGTGGTCGTGGTGACGAGAGCCAGTTGTAGCTGTGCGGTAAGTAGGTGATAAGCTTTCCGCCCCAGGGCCCAAGGAGAGAGCACCCGGGTTTTTACCCCTAGTGTGTCTCCACCACAGGCCTAGCGCTTCACACGGTCCAGCTAGTGAGTGGGCTGGTGCAAGGCTGAAGCGAAAGTCACCTGCAGGTCGGCGGGTAGTGTCAAGTTGTCAATAACAAAGACATTTCTCAGCTTATGGGGTTGTTGGCTTACATGTCAAAGTTGTCATAGACAAGATATTTACTGACAAGGCTCTTGGTTAAAGTGTCAAGTTTGGCATGACAAGACATGGTCAGCCTATGTCATCTTGGTAAATGTCCAGTTGTCATAACAAAGACACCCCAAACAATGTCAAGTTGACAGTAAAAGATGACATAAGAAACCAGCATGACACTTTAATGACAGCAGTCATGGTGAGCATTCATTAATGTTCATGAACAAGTGTCATGTCATAGTTTGACAATGTCATGTCAGTCTTATGAACACCCTTCAAATAAAGTGTTACCGAATATTCTACATTATGTCAATATCGTGGAAAATGACATTACTCACTTTGCTTGCACAGTGCTATAAATCCATTTGTGCGGCCTATCATAGCAGGGGCACCGTCAGTGGTTATAGAAATCAGTTTAAAGAGCGGCAGTTTTGTCTTGCGGGCGAATGTCATGAAGGCATTGAAAATATCCTCGCCTCTCGTTTGTCCTTTTAGTGGCAACATGGGTCATAGCTCTTCCGGGCGCTCATGTCTTCGAAAACCATTCTGAGGAAAACACATAACTGAAGCCACATCCACCATATCAGTTGACTCATCAAACTGCAGAGAGAAGCATTCACATGCATCGATGTCCTTTCTTCTAGCTGCTCCTCCACGTCCACACCATTACCCTCACATCGCTTTGTAGTGGTATTCGGCGGACATTGTACATCTTTAATCGCCTTCATGATCTCCTCCGTTTTATTAAAGGCCGTCAAATAGGCTATCCGCGGCCTCCAGAAAGCCTTCCTTCCACGCCTCGCCGTCTTTGAATGGCTTCTTGTGTTTAGCAAGGATGTGACTAGCCCGAGGAAGCAATTGGTTGCGGCCTTGATCTGTTCATTAGTCCTGGTTGAATTGTGCCTGCTGCCAGACAGGCGTGCTTTCAGTTCCTTGAGTCTTGTGGCACGTAAGGGGTTTTTTGCGGGGTATTCCTTCTCGTACTTCCGGCGTGCATCGCTTGTAATGACGCCGACATTCGTTTTTTTGGCCAATCCCCCTTTGCATTGCAGATCAACAATGGGCGCTTTATTAAAATAAACAAAAAAAATAATCTTCCTCCCATTCGAGTGAAAATGATAGGTCTTGGGACGTTTTCGGTTGCTTCGGGCCCTCCCTGTGTTAACTGTTGCTGTTCTAGGCGCCACTGCCGGGTCAGCTGTCATTCCATAACGCACGTGTCACAGGTAGCCTACACATGCGCACACGCACACACCAACACACACACACACACACACACATACAGCCAGCCGGTGCGGGTTGCGAAATTGCTTTTTTTTCCTGTTTTTTCTCCCCTTCTTTTTCTCTTTTCCCTTTTCCCTTTTCTCCCCCCCAAACCTCCCGCGGACGATTGTGATCAGGCCGCGGGCGACTGGTCACCGCGCCTACTGTTTGGGCACACTGTTCTACATTTATGTCAATATCGTGGAAATTACAACATTACAGAAAAGTCCAACATTTTTAGAAATTCGGCCAAAACATGCCGGAACTTCCAACATTTAAGACACATGACAACATTTCGGAAATCTTCCACCACACATTCAAGAACTCTCAACCAAATAGCTACATCACTTGTAAACATTCCGGAACAAACAGAATGACCAACACTTCCAAGAAACCCTCAACCAAACATTAAACTTGACAACATTAGAGAATTTTGCCAACATTCCGGAGCAGACACACTTTCGGAATCTTCCTAACATTCTAGAACTGGCAAAGATTCTAGAACTTGGCCAACATGCCGGAACATGACAAATCTACATTATGTCAATAGCGTGGAAATACAACTTACAGAAAGCCAACACATTTTAGAACGTCCAAACAACATTCCGGAACTACAATCAGTTCTAGAATTTTGAACACATCTTAGAAACTCACTCACACACAAACTCACCACATTCTAGCACTTGCCAGATTTCCGGAACAACAACAAAGTGCCAAACATTCCGGAACATGACAAATTCTACATTATGTCAATATCGTGGAAAATGAAACATACATACAGAAAGTCCAAACATTTTAGAACTTCCAAACATTCCGGAACATCATCACAACTCATTCTAGAATTTGAACAACATCTAGAACTCACCAACATTCTAGCACTTGCCAAGATTCCGAACACAACATAAAGCC
>NW_020859853.1:0-1118 GCF_000972845.2 Larimichthys crocea | reverse complement strand
GCCAAACATCAACCACGAGCTGTCAGGAGGCGTTTGTTTTATCCTCCTGCTGAAGTTCACACATGCAGACTCTGTAACTCCACGCGGGGTTAGGGGCTGTGAGTCCTGCTGACTCATCATCTGTCACACCTTTCCAAACAGAGCCGCCTCACCCATAAAAGAAACTATAATGATAATTATAATAATGATGAGCTGATTAAATGATACATAAAAAGAAACAATAAGAAATCTTTGGGTAACAACAATGATTCTGATTTTTAATTGTGATCATCAAAATAAAACAAATGAAAAATCAAATGAAACAAATTAAGAGTGTGATAGGAGTAAGTCAAACATGCATATAGAGAATATATATCAAAGTATAAAATGATGAATAAATATAAATGAAGAAAAATAGAAACATACAAACAAACATTGCTGACGGAGGAGTCCTCCTTTCCTTTCTTTTGGTTTTGGTCTTTCTGTCCAGACTTGAACGATCGAAACAATCTGACAGCTTCCAGAAGATTCTAAACCCTTTTTCATTTTTGGATTTACAGAGGAAACTGGGTGGAAACCCGCCAAAATAAAATCACACATATCAAAGTAATGATGTATATTTTTGGTTATTGATTATTAACTATGTACAACACAACAATCAGGACTTTATTTGACCCGTTTGATTAACTGGGAATGATTTTTATCTCTGGGCACAGACCAAGAATCTTTTGTCATTGCTCTTATTCAAATGGACACAGGTATGCATAACTGGGCCCAACAACAAAGAAGCCTGGGTGAAGAGGCTCAGTGAATGTGGTGTGGAAGGTGTGCAGGTGACTCAGTGTGTTAGAACAGACTCTGTAAAAGGACAGAGTGCCAGCAGGCCAGTCCAGATACACCCCAACTCTGCTGCAGCCAGAGGGAAAAGGAATTTCCTTCAACTTCCCATTATGCCATATCTCAACTGTGTGCTTTAGAAACATGAATAAAGGATATTGGAGCAAAGCCCATGATATGGCATTATCACCAAGTCTGCTCTGTGAACTGTCTCCTTTTCTTTGAATTGATTTGTATGCAGCACCTATGACAAGTTTTACTAAGAAGCTAATGCTCCACTCTACCTCCCAGTAATGACGCCC
>NW_020859852.1:0-560 GCF_000972845.2 Larimichthys crocea | reverse complement strand
CCTCCATGGAAAACGTCATGAGGTCGAGGAAAGATGTGAAGGATCATTCATAAGGACTTAGGAAAAGATAAGCACAGTGCTCAGAGAGTCTGACTGCACTTTCACTAGGCTACGTAATTATTTGACGTGGACCAAACTGTGTCTGAGAGTGATGTAATGTCCATGTTTGCATGCTGAAAGAGGATGTGCTGGTCTGACTCCCCTCCTCCTTTCAGGGTGGAGCCTGCTGGAGTCCGATGGTTGAATCCAGGTCTGAGGAAGTGTAAGTGTGTTTTTAATTTGATTCATGAAAACAAACCATCTTCAAACTGTGACATCACTCCTTCAAATCTCTGATTAGATTAGATCATTCTTTATTTATCCCACAACAGGGAAATTCACTCGTTAACAGCAGCGAAAGATAGAATCAAGGAGGGAATCACAAATGTACATATTTACAAAAAGTACTCAGGTAGAATGTGCAGATTTACAAAAGCAAGTACTAAGGCGGAACATAAATGAAAAACCAAAAATAGCAATGGGACATGAACAAGAAACTACAACATGAGCAGGTGCAGGTG
>NW_020859851.1:0-501 GCF_000972845.2 Larimichthys crocea | reverse complement strand
TTATGACTTCACTGGCTACTGTGCCTTATATACGTTTGCTGCTTTTTTCTAATTGTGGCTCAGATGTAGAGTGGGTCGTGCACTAATCAGATGATCGGTGTTTCGATCCCCAGCTTCTCCAGTCTGCATGTCGAAGTGTCCTTGGGAAAGATACTGTACCCCTGATTGCTCCCGAAAGCATCGTGTGAATGGGTGAGTGTAAAAGTGCTTTGAGTGGTCGGAAGACTAGAATGGCTTTATAGAAGTACAGCCCATTTAACACAGTAGCCATGTGCAGATATGTGAGAATTTCAACAATGTTGGCAATATATACTGTCAAAATAAGTGTTACTGACAGTAAATCCAGGCTTTTTGTTAAAATTAGTGCTGATGTTTTTTCTAGTGGTGGTGATGGTGCTGCCTTTAAAGAGCTGCTACATCATTTGATATAAATTGAAACAAATTTCAGTCAGTGAGAAATTCCAAATTGCATCTTCCAGTGGTTGCAGGAGACTCCCAAGG
>NW_020859850.1:0-547 GCF_000972845.2 Larimichthys crocea | reverse complement strand
GACGTGTCTCATTTGCAACAAGATTGTTGCAGTTTGTGAAGAATACAATATTAGAAGACACCACGAGACAAAGCATGGCCACTTCAAAAACGCATATGCTCTCGAGACAGAGGCGCAAACACAGAAAATTGAATCCAGTGCTAATTGCTAATTCAGGAACAGCGCAGTAGCTCAGCAGGAGCAGTGCAGATGTTTCACCATGTGCATTCGCATTTTTTAATTAGGCTATTTGATATTTGAGCTGACCTTGTTTGTTTTTTTTAATAATTTTTTTTATTTAATGAAACACATTTGTTCACGTTGTCCGTTGCAAGAGGGACACAGGACACTTTTATTTTACACAGGTTACAGCGCACGCACGTGCCAATTAGTGTTCCGACCTGTGCGTCAAGTAAAGAGGCTGCGAGGATGTTCTGGCTGCTGTCACGTTACTTATCAGATACTTTTCAATAGATGTTGTGAAATCTGTGGAATTGATGTATTTTTGACAGAAAACATGAGGTCTAAAAGATATATTTAATTATTTTTTGAATTTTTTAAATAAATT
>NW_020859849.1:0-884 GCF_000972845.2 Larimichthys crocea | reverse complement strand
AAAAAAAAAAAAAAGCAGAAATAGCTCTAATGTCCTTATTGAGACAAATATTTGGATGAATCCAGAATTGAACCCTTCCTGTCCTGCTGTCATATCACCCTCAGGGACTGCAGTTTTTTTCAGCTGCTTAGTGGTTAAGCATAAATCACATCAATAGATTTGTAGGATTATGTCAGTTATCCTTTCCCTCAAACAGATGTTTCTCCATAGAGGTTAAAGGTCATGACAAAGGCCGTATAAACCTGGCCAAAGCAGAAGTTACAAGTGGAAAAAGCAGGTGATTGCAGGACACGTGACTGTGGGACGGGATACATTGATTTCATTGTCCTCTACCTTTTTTCTTTTTTTTCTTTCAGACTGAAGAAAGGCTCCTGTTAAGGCAGTGGAAAAGACCACTTCAGTTCATATTGTGCGAGAAATCAAGCTGGCTCTGGCCTTCACAATGGAAACAAATTTATTGTAACACAGCCGCTTTTTCAAAGTTAAACGTCAGCTGAGCTCAGCTTTTTAATAATTTACTGATAACAAATTTACTAGATTTATTAGACTAAATGTTGATATTTTTGGTACAACTGAAAGATTTATTAGACTAAATGTTGATATTTTTGGTACAACTGAAAGCACCGTCCAGCCCCTAAGCAGTATACGAGCATTTAATAAATGGTTTATAACAAATTACAATTTAGTTGTAAGCAGGTATCAATGTCACCTATAAGTAGAAGTTGGTATATAAAGTGATACGCAGTTGTACAAATATGTCTTAATTGGAAAAGTTATCATTGCTGAAAATAATGTAAATTAAAACTGCAATATAGTGCTACAAACCATTTTGCTTATGAATACTAAATAGGGGGATTTAAAGTAAAGTGTTCCGATACAACTTT
>NW_020859848.1:0-601 GCF_000972845.2 Larimichthys crocea | reverse complement strand
GCTGCAAAGACTGACCGCTGAAAAAACCTGTTGGCGAACAAAAATGCTGGACAACTGAGAGAAGAAAAAGAAGGAGGACAAGGAAAAGGAGGAGGAGGAGAAGGAGAAAAGGGAAGAGGAGAAGAAGGAGAGGGAAAAGGAGGAGAAGGAGAAAAGGCAATTTTTATTCTTATTTTAATATTTGAGCATAACAATTAAATTTAAATGTGGATGAGTTAGAAAATATTTCAGATACAGATTGGGTCATACTCAGTGTTGCTAGTGTGTTTTTGCGCTTTAAAACTTCGGGAAATGCGTCAAACATCTTAACAATAGTGTAGTGATTTATTGACGTTTTTTATCTTGATATATATTTGTATTAATTTTGTCCATTTTGAGTAAAAAATAGTTTGAATTCAAGATGGCGACTGGGCCGTTTTCATGAAATGCATGAAATATACATTTTTATCACCATGGACACGATTGAACTTTTAGCAGCTAAGGTCAGAACGCGCAGGCCTCACCTGTTAAATGTACACAGAGCAATAGTAATAGTGTAAAATGAAATTTATTTGTGAGATTAGATGATTTTTCTCTGATTGATTTAGATAATTAACGTGAC
>NW_020859847.1:0-586 GCF_000972845.2 Larimichthys crocea | reverse complement strand
TTTATGTTATTTATTTATATATATTGTTATATATGTTTAATATAATATATGATATAATGAAGGAAATCACAAACATCGAATTCATGCATTATTTATATACTGTATAATAAATTCATTATATGTATATGTATATCTGTGTGTATATATATACATATACATATCCTGAAGTATCTTCACAGACTTGAATTAATTTGTAATGATCAAACTGAGAAACACACGGCTAATTTTAAATGAGATGATCAGTTAAAAATCTTTATGATTCAGGTAACAGATGAACAACTAGTCGTTGTAGGTTATCTGAAGGTTGGTTTTGTGTGTGTGTGTGAGTGTGTGTGTGTGTGTGAGTGTGTGAAGCAGCTGACTCGACTCTTCACTCTGTTGTTGCTCAAACAGTGAAAACTGGTTTTAATATTTTTGTTTTCACTGAAACCAAAACATCAAACAGCTGATCCAGAGTCAGCTTAAAAGAGTCAAGTTAAAATAATATAACACCTATAATGTATAATAGTAAAATAATATCACACCTATAATCTATAATGTTAAAATAACAAAACACCTATAATGTATAATAGTAAAATAATATAAC
>NW_020859846.1:0-592 GCF_000972845.2 Larimichthys crocea | reverse complement strand
TGCTGACCTCGACTTGGGACGTCTTGGGTCGGTGGAGGGAATACTTCGAAGACCTCCTCAATCCCACCAGCATGTCTTCCTTTGAGGAGGCAGAGTCTGGGGACCCCGTGGCGGTCTCGCCCATCTCTGGGGCTGAGGTCGCTGAGGGAGTCAAAAACCTCCTCAGTGGCAAGGCCTCGGGGGTGGATGAGGTCCGCCTGCAGTTTCTCAAGGCTCTGGATGTCGTGGGGCTGTCTTGGTTGACACGTCTCTGCAACATCGCGTGGATATCGGGGGCAGTGCCCCTGGATTGGCAGACCGGGGTGGTGATTCCCCTCTTCAAAAAGGGGGACCGGAGGGTGTGCTCCAACTATAGGGGGATCACACTCCTCAGCCTCCCCGGGAAGGTCTTTTGGGGGGTCCTGGAGAGGAGGGTCCGCAAGATTGTCGAACCTCGGATCCAGGAGGAGGAGTGTGTTTTTTGTCCTGGTCGTGAAACTGTGGACCAGCTCTATACCCTTAGGTCCTGGAGGGTGCATGGAAGGTCGCCCAACCTTTCTACATGTGCTTTGTGGATCTGGAGAAGGAGTTCGACCGTGTCCCTCGGGGAGTC
>NW_020859845.1:0-3323 GCF_000972845.2 Larimichthys crocea | reverse complement strand
CAGAGTGCTGCTGTACCTCCACAGCATTACGCATGCAGCCTGATTGATGTATGACGGAACCGGCGACGCGCTTCCATTTACATATAGCGATTCCCCTGCGCGCTCCCCGAGTCCGAGCAGCTTTACGGGCTTTGATCAATGTCCCGCCTTGACTTGGAGTGTGTGTGTGTGTGCGTGTGTGTGTGTGTAAAGTCAGAGGAGATGGAAGAGGAGGATGGGGGGGAGAGAGAGAGAGAGAGAGAGGAGGAGGAGGAGGAGATGGGAGGAAGAGAAAAAGGAAAAACACTCTTTGTTGCCAACAGATGGAGCGGGGTGTAGGGAGAGGTCAAGGTTAGTGCTCTCGGATGTGTGTGTGTCGAACGAGGGCCCCCTTTTTAAAGGTGGGCACCAATTAAGGCTAACATGGTCTCTATTAAAATCGGGAGAACCACTTTTGCCTGACAGATGAGCTGCGGGGCTCGTTTATGTCTCAAAAACCATCTAGTTGGTCGCTCCACTTTTTTAAAGTTTTGGTGCCAAAAATGACGCAAGAATGCCCCACGCGCCTCCTCAAGTGAAAAGAAGCCCGCCAGTCATATAAAACATTGATGATAACTAAACAACACGACGCCGTGTTGCCTCTCCGGATGTTTTTATACTCCGGGTTGCAGCTTCCGCCAAAACACTCCGCGTGTCACGCAGCCTGTAAAGCTTCTAATGTTACTGGATCAGGTTTAGCGGGTACGATGGCCGCCTGTCGCCATCCAGACAGCAATAGGCCACCCAGGACACCCGATGCCCGGGCACACACACACACACAAAAGAAAGAAAAAAAAGGAGAGAGAGCTAAAATCCTCTCATTTATCCCCAATTAGGCTCCTTAATAGGACGCGTCATTTTCCGAACATTTCTCTGTGCGTTATGACAGCGTTTAAGAGCGCCTTTAAAACCCATTAGGTGTTTTTTTTTAAAGTGAAGCCACTCAATCAGTTTTATGAAATTAAGTCCAAGATTAAATCCACCTGGTGAAAAGTGAAATCTAATTTCAGCGACCTCTTCTGAATCTGAGAAGTGTCCAAACGAGACAAACACACAGAGAAAAAAACAATGAAAATCTAAACTCAGCTTCCACGCAGCTCTGCCTTTTTCAT
This sequence comes from Larimichthys crocea, assembly GCF_000972845.2. Lineage (NCBI taxonomy): Eukaryota > Metazoa > Chordata > Actinopteri > Sciaenidae > Larimichthys > Larimichthys crocea. The sequence goes on along the minus strand of NW_020859845.1, from coordinate 2,193 downwards.
CAACCTTGATTCTGATCAAATATGATCACATTTTAAATCTGTTTTCCAAAAAATCCACGGCAGAGCGCCGCTTGTGTGCTCAAATATTACGATAATTCGCTTTAAAACGTGTGTTCCTCTCTGTGATTTCACACATCACCTTCGACAAATTCGTGTTAAATTGTCCAGCTTGATTTTCACGTGTGCGCGCAAAGAAACAAATAATGGATAATTAATAATAAAACTGTAATGGTCAGCGCAGATTAGAGAAACATGAGCGATCTTTATGATTTCATATAAAGTATTAAAGTGCACTTTGACGCGCCTCTGCCTCCATGTCACAAACTTTGTGTTGAAGATGATATTGATGTTTAAAAAAATCTCCTCCTGCCTCAACTTAGACACTCGGTCACAAGCGGGATAATCAACCCTGTGCAAGATAATCGCCGTGCACGCGGGCGCGCCCCCGCACACACACACACACACACACACACCACACTACACCAACACACAACATCACCACACACCACACACACACACCACACACACACACACCGGTCCGGTCTAATAAGCCATGCAGCGAGTGCAACCTGCAAAATATTTCACTCACTGGTCATGCATTTTTCCCCCTTGACGTTGAAACTCCTCCTCCTCTCTCTCTCTCCCTCTCTCTCTTTCCTTCTTCTTCTCTCTGTCTCTTCTCCATCACCTCCCTCCTCCTCCTCCCCCTCCCCTCCTTCTGTCTTCCTCCCTCCACTACCACCACACCACCCCCCCTCCACCCCCTCGGTATTAAGTGCGCGTCCTCTTCGGTCAGTGCGCGGTTGCTCCAGGTCTTTCGTAGCACCACCACCACCACCGGAGTCGCCGCTGCCCGCAGCGCGCCGCCGCTGCTTCTCCGCTCCGGTCTTCTCCACTCACCGCCTGCAGACGCCGGTTCCAGGACGAATCTCTCCGGGCTTTCCTCCTGTAACCATCCCTTCTCTCTCTTCCAGCCTCGTCCAAAAAGCAGCGGTGACTCTCTCTCTTCTTCATTTTTATTGCGCCCGTCTCCTCACTTCATATCTGCGCTCTTAAAAAGCTCGTATCGCGTCGGATGCGCCTTTTCCGTTTTAAGCCCCCGCGTCTTATACTTACCAAACCCCTTTATTTTTACAAGAGTATTTACAATCTCTTCCCTCCTCTTCTTCTTCTTCTTCCTCCTCTTTCTCCTCCCTCACACCTCCACCCCCTCCTCCACCAACACACCCTCCCCTGTGCCTGCCGTATGCAGCTCTCGAACCTGAGGCACATCTGAAAGTTATTACACGGGGCGCTTATGTGCCCGCTCGCACTCCCACGGTCTGCGGCGGGCGGCTGCAGTGTGATTCACGCAGACAGACAGTACACTGCGAGCAGGCAGAGGGGCATTGGACCCTATAGTGCCCCTTAACCCCCCATCCCTTACCTGCACACACTCATACTGTACATCTCCAGTGGTTCAGACATGATCCACAGTAGAATGGAAGTTTAATGTATGGTACAAACACTCAGCAGCAGACAGGAAGTTTTCTATTTTTAAAAAACAAAATAACAAATAAAAGTTTTTTTCTCCAGGTTGGAAAAAAAAGGAGCAAATGTTGAGGTGAAGTTTTCCTGGATCTAAATAATTCTGCAGGATACAGTATCGGTTCATGATCCTAATAAATCATAACAAACATATTGCATCAAACTCTTTTTAGATTCCAGGACTCATTCTTTGTCTTTGCGGGGCCGGAATGTGACTAGAACCTGCTCGCAGCCCGCAGCTTGCGTGTGCGTGAAGCCGTCCAGGTTACAGCCCGCGTCTGTGTTTCTGTTGCCGGTTCAACCTGTTCGTCCTGTTCGCTGCTGCAACCGGATAGTTTGCCGCGCTCCTTGTCATTTTTAACACGTGCATCTCTCTAAACGTGTGTGTGCACGCGCTTTAAGGACACACAAATTATACACATAAGCAAGCAGGCGCGCGCGCGCTGCCAGGTGAACTTGTGGCCAGCGTTGCGCGCTTTTCCTCGGACTGAAACAGTGGCCACCGAATGCGACAGACTTTAGTCACACACACACACACACACACACACACACACACACACACACGGTCTGTAGTATATGCAGCAGTATTATATCCGCCCCCTCCAGTGAGCGCTCCTGTCCGCGGCTTCCCTTGCCCTGTTTTGCGTCCACCTCTCTCTCTCTCTC
>NW_020859844.1:0-548 GCF_000972845.2 Larimichthys crocea | reverse complement strand
AGTTGCTGGTGCAGGAGGAGGAGGCCGAGGTGCGGGATAAGGCGGAGGATCCGGACGGAGCCCATATGGCACGTACTCGTCTCGCGCAAAAAACAAAACAGGATATATGTTAGTCTGTTTTTTCGCTGCTCTGTCGAGCTTCTTTCTGTTCACTTGCATTTTCTTCTCTTTTAGTAACTTTCTCTTCTCCTTCTATTTTCTTTCTCTGAATACCGGCTTGTCTGGCCCTAGCTTCTATGAGCCACAACTTGGCCTGTAAGAGTCCTTCTTTTCTTGACTTACCTTTTCTCCTTTTCACTAATAGCTTTACCAACTCTTCACCTTCTTCTACATCTAATCTTCCTACAAAATCACACTTCTTCTGCCATCTCTTAAGATATTTAACATTATCAGGATTTAATGTTTCCATACATTTGGCATCTCCACTATATTGTTCTATTTTACGACTCTACCAATTTTGAGGGTTTAAAAAAGTTATTTTTGTTCACATATGATAAGATTATTTTACTTCTCTTATGGTCCAATCAGCGAAATATGTGGACTTTTTA
>NW_020859843.1:0-621 GCF_000972845.2 Larimichthys crocea | reverse complement strand
GGAAGCGGAGCGAGCCGGCCGTATTTACGCGAGATCACGAGAGAATCCTGGACATACCCGAGACCCCGCGATAAACAGTGTATAAGAAAACAACAACAACAAACAGCTGACTTTGCTTCTCCGACGTGGAGGAGATCATAAAAAGCATCTGTTGTGTCATAAATTATTGTGTGTTGTTCCACGTCAACAATTAGTCTCTCGTTGAGACCCTTTGATCGATCTTTGATCACCTGATGCCACCGGTCATGACGTAACGTTGATGTGAAGTTGTAAAAAGCTACATGAACTGTGTATTGTGTTTTATTTTGAAAGGGGGCGGAAGTTTATTATGTTGATTCTCTGTCGGATTTCCTGTCTGGTGCGCAGTGCTCTGTTGAAATTTACGAGGTTTAGGCGCGGCTCGCGGTAAAAATAGGAATGAAACGGAAAGCTTGCGCCGTGGCGCGGTGACCCGCTTCTGTGACGCCTCTGGACCGCGCCTAGACCGCGCCCTGTGTGAGTGCTCTCATTGACTAGACTGACTTCTATTTGCTACGGTGACCGCGGCGGTACCGTGCCGCTTCCGTTCCGCCTCCTGTGTGAGTTGGCCTTTAGGATGTGAGACGGAGCTACCAAGGTGAC
>NW_020859842.1:0-627 GCF_000972845.2 Larimichthys crocea | reverse complement strand
GAGCGTCTATAGTTTCTGAGAGCTTTACAAACATGCTGCCACAGAGGAAGAACGTAGTGACAGCTTCATCTGCACAGCCGAGTTCCTCTGGACTGTCATCTTCTTCTGGGTGGTGATGGTTTTGTTCCTGTAATCTGAATGAAGCAAAAATCTAAATTTTGTGTGTGAATCGCTCTTAGTCTGGTCCCTCTCCTGAGACCAGTTTGCTTTGGGACACCCGACCAGGATGACTCCAACAACAACACAGCTCCCAGGGTCACAGGAACACGCAAACCTCTCCACCACGATAAGGTAGCGATTCTTGGAGAGGAAAGTTTATTGTTTTCAATGTTACATTACATTACATTACATTACATTTTACTACATTACATTACATTTTCCTACATTACATTACATCACATTACATTTTACTACATTACATTACATTTTACTACATTACATTACATTACATCACATCACATTACATTTTACTACTACATTGTTACATTTTCCTACATTACATAATATTACATTACTTTACATTTTGCTACATAAAATTACATTAATCAACTACATCTTTATCTTGTTCTCAATCTTCTCGTTGTCAGAGGAGGGGGAGGAATATCGGCACCTTCGTTATCACTGAGG
>NW_020859841.1:0-732 GCF_000972845.2 Larimichthys crocea | reverse complement strand
TATATTCTGATGTGTAATGATTTCTGAAAGACGTGCACAACAACCCTATTCTGATAGATACAATTTGTGGGGTGATGCATTGAGGTCTTGTATATTTAACGTATTAAAACTTAGAAATAAACATTTGATGTTCTGCTGGATCCAGGCTCTGGCTCTCCACCAACAAAAGGATCATATGCAGACTTGGAGTTTGGCAGAGGTGTGGTGGAACGCCCTGAACGTGATACCCTGCAGTCAGTGTCACCTTCTCCAGCTGTTGGAAGGTGAACGCCGTGAAAGGAGTTTCGAAAATGACAAAAATAACTCTGGATTGTCGACTTCAGTGTTGGTGTGTGAGGTGAGATTTAATAGCACATCAGCATCTGACGTCAGTCCTCTGTCGCCTTGAAGTGAAGAAACACCTCGACTCCTCATTGTTCTGTCCGTGTTACCGTCTCCTCCTCCCTCTGCCACTTTGTACTCAAGTCTTAGAGAAATGTTCAGAACTTGTTGATAAGCCACACACTCGAACATCTCTAAACTTTGGTCTAAATAAATGCAAAAATGGGCTTCTGAAAGGGCTGTAGTAAGAACCCAAATGCAGCACACTGGACAAAGGTAATAAATGAAAGTCACTTTTATTACACTTGGCAGGTAGATGAGAAATAACACAGTTCAAAGCAACAGCTGAGGCACGGGGAAAGTCCGGGGGCTCTGGCTGGGGAAACCAGTCCGGAGAAGAGTGCTGGAGAG
>NW_020859840.1:19154-25904 GCF_000972845.2 Larimichthys crocea | reverse complement strand
GTAGTGGTTTGTTGTGTACCTGGCTAGGTGTTATCTGTGTTTATAAATTTAGTTGACTACACATTGTTAAAGTCTGTTTAGCTTATCTGGTATCCAGTGAATGTGTCTTTTGTTTTCTTGTGAGTGTCGGCGGAATTTCTGTGAGAAAGGGTAGGTAAGTGGCGATTGTGTGTGTTGATGATTTTGAGGTTTGTTTTGCTGTTTGGGTGTGAGAAGCAGGGAGTAGGTTAATGAATTGGAATTATAATTCGGCATTAGGAATGTGACCGTTGCCTGTTTTGTATAGTGCTTTCTGAGTTGTTTGCAAGAGGTAAAGTTTGGGGTCCTGGTCTCGTTATTGGTGCCTATGGGAGGGATGACAATTTTTTAGTGTTGAGGTTTTGTGCAGTTTATTGTTCCATATTTTTAGAAAATGAATATAGTTGGCCCGGGGTAACTGTCTATTGGAATTTGTGGATTGTGGTGTGGTGGAATCCGGTTAATGTTTAGTCACCCCAAGGCACCAGGACCGGGTTTTCTGCCTTTGAAAAACCAGCCTGGAGCTGCGGTTCGGTCTGCTAAGGTGGTATGTGGGTGTTTGAATGTTCCTGGTAGGAAGGGGGAAAGTGTGCGTTGGCGGGAGGGCGTGAAAGATGTTTTCAGTGGGTGTCATGTGTCCGGTTAGCAGGGGGCGCTGATCTCTGGGCTGGCCCGCCGACGGCATGGCCCCAAGGAACTGTGTTTGTGGGAGGGTTCAGATCGGGTTTAGTTCCTTGGCCATGTGTGGGCTTGGTTATCCCTTTCATCAGGTTATTTACCCTCCAATTGTGTCCGTGGGAACCCGCAAGCCTCACCAGCCTCAGAGTCAGCGCCTCCGTGGGGGTGTAGAGCCAAGGTGTAAAGACTGTCCGTTAAATTAATTGACTGATACATTGGGAATTGCGGTGTGTTTGTAAAGTTGATACAGAGTGTAGGTCAATGTGCGGTTTTTGGTGGTTGTCCCGAGGTTGTGAAATTTTGGGCCTGTGTTAGATTTTTTAGTTTGTGTTTGCATGGGGGGAGGGTGGTGAAAATAAACCGATTGGAAGGGGGTGGTGACTGCGTGGAGTGGTTTTCGGTCCTGGTGGGGGGGATGGGGGAGAGTCTGGCTGGTCCCGATGGTTGGTTTCTTAATTTGAGCTGGTCCCTGGGAAGCCTGTGGGTTGAGGTTTTGTGGTGCCGTGGGGGCCTGTTTCAGTTTCCTTTTGTAGAGTGTGGGGCTTGGAGGGGGTTTGGGAATAGGTTTCTGCGTGGGGGAGGTACCTGTGTGTTGCCTTGGAGCTGGAGTGTGGTTGACTATGGGAATAATAGGCCAGTTCGGGTTGGGTCTGGGGAAAGGTTTTGACGGCTCTGTAAATTGGGGATGTCTGTGTGATGAAGGGGGGGAACTGGGGTGTGCTGGATGGGTGTTGTGAACTGTGCTGGGGGGTGGGAAGAAGAGGTTGCCTGGTTTGATCTGCTTATTGTAGTTGGTTATGTGTTCTGATATGTAGTGCGTTGTGGCCCAAAGACACCTTGTCGGTTTGTGAGGGGATGGTACGGGCGGGAACACCTCATCCCCTCTGAGCGTTCCGGGATGGGGGAAGAGAGTCGCCAAACCATCCACTGTGTTGGAACTGGTGGTGAGGTTTGTGGGTATGGGACTGTTTTTAGGGGTTTTTGCTCGTATCGTGCTCGCTGTGGGTCTGTCTGCTGTGTTTCACCTGTTTGTAATGTTGCTGTTTGTAGCTTTGTACTATACGTTTGTCCTGGCCCAACCCGGTTTGCACTTGCAGGCCAGTCGTGATGTCAAATTGTTAGGGGGGAGTCATGGGTTTTGCCTTGTTCCTGTACTATTTTCCTGTTTTGTGTGCTCCCGCGAGTTGTGGTTGTCTTGCACTTTTTTCCTTAGTCTGGTTCCTGTAGGTGCGGCGGGTTTAATGAGTCAGTGAGTCGTTCACTGTTCTCACCATCCCAGGCGGGCGTGAATAGCCGAAGTAATGGCTCGGAGTTAATGATTTGTCTTGTGATGGACCTGCTTATCTAAACTTTAAAGCTATGTGTTGCATTGTGTTTATTGTTCCTGGTCCAGGTCGGCTGCCGGTTCAACTTGCTCGATGGTGTGTTCGTGGTATGTCTGAAGAGAGTGTTGGCGTGTAACTAAAGGAAATGAGTGCGTTTCCTTGGTGATAATGTCGGGTGTGTTATGTGGAGAGCTGTGGTGCTAGAAGTTCCTAAATACAAAGATATGGACCTGTTCTCTGTGAGTTGTCATTTATCATCGGATGAGTGTGGGACTCTTACCTTTAGGTGGTGTGGTGGACGTAGGTTAACCGGTAGGTAGGATAGTTGGTACTTCTTTTTACAGGTGCTTGGGTGGTGATTTTGCAGGTCGGTTGCGTGTCGTTTCTTGTTGGCATGGAGTAAATTTGACTGTGTAACTTTCCAGGTTCGGCGCTCAAGGGGCTTTTATGGAGAGTCTGAGCAGGGTGAGACTGGTCTGGCCTAGAACAAATATTCCCCCCTCCTATCCCTATAAAACAATCCAACGTTGAAAGCAATGTTCCACTTGGTAAAAAACACAGTTCCAAAGGAAGTAGGCCCTTGGGCAGAGCCCACCACACAAGATGATTAAAAATGCTAGCTTTATTCAAAAATTCTTTAAAAAACAAGAATAGGAAAATAAGACTATAAAAAGAGTAAAAGGTTACAGTACCGTTGAGTGGTTAAAAAAGGTTCTCCTGACGTTTCGCAAATCTATTGCTTCTTCAGAGGAGTGTGTCCAGTCCACAGCTCAGGGAGTATTTGAATGTTGGAGGAAGAGGTAGAGCCTCCTCCAAGATTCAAAAGCCGGCCAATCAGGGCCGTGTGATGGTGATGTGGTGTGCTGTGATTGGGTAAGTATCTCAGGTGATGTTTGGATTTTGGAGGGAAAGCAACTGCTTCCTCCTGATTGGTCAGGTTCTGGGGTGTCGGCCAGTGATGATGGAGACTATGTGCTGTATGTGTGTGTGTCTGGTATGGAAGTTGGATAGCTCAGCAGGCAGGGGAACGAGACCTCCCCTGGGAGTCCCGGGATCCAAGCCCAGCCCGGACAGCCAACATCCCCAAAAAATAAAATAAAATAAAATAAAATAAAATAAATATATCCTTAATCCTTTGATAATGATGGTAATAAAAAAAGAAGGTTGGTGGGGGTTTATGTCTGTAGGGCTTATTGTGTGGCGTTTTTTTTTAGCTGTTGGAGGCACCCGGCTGGAGGTGACCGTTGACAGAGCCCAGCGAAAAAAGTTAGGTTAGGGTAGGGTTAGGGTTAGGGTTAGGTTTAGAAAATAAGGCCCACGCCCGGACATGTCCAGGCATGGGACTGTGGCACGCTCACGATTGAAAGGCCCGCGGCCAAGCCTCCCCAGCCTACTGTACACAAGCATCCATAAACATTAACCATACTTGGTTTTTAAATACTTTGTTTAGTTTGTCCAATTACACTTCTCTTAGTTTTAGTTCTTAGTTTAGTCTTGTTTTTTCACATAAATTACACTTTTCTTAGTTTTTTACGCCCTTAGTTTAGGTTCAGTGGGGCCCAGCAACTAAATGCTGGGCGTTCAAAAAATTAGGCATAAGAGCCATGGTATGATCAGCACTGGCGCAACGTTTCGGCCTGTTTTGCCTTCCTCAGGCGCTCGCTGATCAGAAAATGAAGTGTGCTTAGCCGGTTTTGGCTTAAGCCACTGGAGCCATGTGGCAAACCCCTTACTATATGGCTTATCCATCCTCTTATTCCCTTTAAATTTAAATCCCCCAGGGCTTTTCCTTATGGGTAAGTATTAATTTGGTTTTAATTTTCAGGTAATTTCCTTTCAGGTGAGTATAATTTTACTTTGAATTTTTACAGTAATTTCCTTTTGTTAATTTTCCTTTACAGTTCCAGTAAGTATCCAATTGTTCTTTTCTTCCAGGTTTTCAGTAAGTATCCAATTGTTCTTTTCTTTAAGGTTTTCAGGCAAGTATTAAATTGTTTTTTTCCTCCCCGTGTTCCGGTGTATTGTGTTTTAATCCAAATTCTGTTCTGTCTTAATGTCCAACCTATTCCACTCCAATTGTCCTGCTTCTCTTCTCCCGTCCTTCGTCCACGTTATGCTTTCCTTCACTTTGTCTTCCTTGACTGTCCTCTCTTCCAGCTTTAGACTAGAGTGCTTCCGATCGTCTGTTTCTATTCTTTGCTTCTTTGAGCTTTCTTGCTTCTGTGAGCTTCTTTATATAGGGCTTGGCGGACTTTATAGACTTCCCGTTAACTCTGTCACTGCACTTTGGAGTAGGTATCGTCAGGAGACTCAGATTAGGTTTGAATAATTAGGTTTCAGGGTAGAATTAGTACTGTAGATTAGATAGGCTAGGCCAGATACTCCAACAAACCACAATTGGCTTCAAACAAATTTAGACTAGGGTTCCACTAATTAGGCTTCAAATTTAGACTTCCATAAATTAGGTTAGGGTCCCATTAATTAGGGTTGGTTAAGGTTAGGGCTAGGTTTGATTAAGATTCGGACTAGGTCACTGAGGTTAGGGTTAGGATAACCTGCAGGTGAGGGGTTAGCCAGCTAGGCTTAGTGAAGACACAAGTGACAGAGACCAGAAAGACTCAACCCCAAGGCCCCAAGGATCTGGCCTGGTTAGGTTTAGAAAATAAGGCCCACGCCCGGACATGTCCAGGCATGGGACTGTGGCACGCTCACGATTGAAAGGCCCGCGGCCAAGCCTCCCCAGCCTACTGTACACAAGCATCCATAAACATTAACCATACTTGGTTTTTAAATACTTTGTTTAGTTTGTCCAATTACACTTCTCTTAGTTTTAGTTCTTAGTTTAGTCTTGTTTTTTCACATAAATTACACTTTTCTAGTTTTTTACGCCTTAGTTTAGGTTCAGTGGGCCCAGCAACTAATGCTGGGCGTTCAAAAAATTAGGCATAAGAGCCATGGTATATCAGGCTTGTTTGGCCTTCCTCAGGCGCTCGCTGATCAGAAAATGAAGTGTGCTTAGCCGGTTTTGGCTTAAGCCACTGGAGCCATGTGGCAAACCCCTTACTTATATGGCTCATCCATCCCTCTTATTCCCTTTAAATTTAAATCCCCCAGGGCTTTTCCTTATGGGTAAGTATTAATTTGGTTTTAATTTTCAGGTATTTCCTTTCAGGTGAGTAATTTTACTTTGAATTTTTACAGTAATTTCCTTTTGTTAATTTTCCTTTACGTTCAGGTATATCCAATTGTTCTTTTCTTCCAGGTTTTCAGGTAAGTATCCATTGTTCTTTTCTTTAAGGTTTCAGGCAAGTATTAAATTGTTTTTTCCTCCCCAGGTGTTTCCGGTAGTATTTGTGTTTTAATCCAAATTCTGTTCTGTCTTAATGTCCAACCTATTCCACTCAATTGTCCTGCTTCTCTTCTCCCGTCCTCGTCCACGTATGCTTTCCTTCACTTTGTCTTCCTTGACTGTCCTCTCTTCCAGCTTTGACTAGATGCTTCCGATCGTCTGTTTCTTTCTTTGCTTCTTGAGTTTCTTGCTTCTTTGAGCTTCTTATATAGGGCTTGGCGGACTTTATAGACTTCCCGTTAACTCTGTCTCACTGCACTTTGGAGTAGGTATCGTCAGGGCTCAGATTAGGTTTGAATATTAGGTTTCAGGGTAGAATTAGATCACTGTAGAATTAGAATAGGCACAGATACTCAAAAAAAAAAACAAAATACAAATTAGACTAGGGCTGGCCACTATCCAACCAAACCCAAACAAATTTAGATTAGGGTTCCACTAATTAGGCTTCAAATTTAAACTTCCATAAATTAGGTTAGGGTCCCATTAATTAGGGTTGGTTAAGGTTAGGGCTAGGTTTGATTAAGATTCGGACTAGGTCACTGAGGTTAGGGTTAGGATAACCTGCAGGTGAGGGGTTAGCCAGCTAGGCTTAGTGAAGACACAAGTGACAGAGACCAGAAAGACTACAACCCAAGGCGCCCAAGGATCTGGCCTGGTTAGGTTTAGAAAAATAGGCCCACGCCCGGACATGTCCAGGCATGGGACTGTGGCACGCTCACGATTGAAAGGCCCGCGCGCCAAGCCTCCCCAGCCTACTGTAACAAGCATCCATAAACATTAACCATACCTTGTTTTTAAATACTTTGTTTAGTTTGTCCAATTAACACTCTCTTGTTTTAGTTCTTAGTTTAGTCTGTTTTTTTCACATAAATTACACTTTTCTTAGTTTTTTACGCCCTTAGTTTAGGTTCAGTGGGGCCCAGCAACTAAATGCTGGGCGTTCAAAAAATTAGGCATAAGAGCCATGGTATGATCAGCACTGGCGCAACGTTTCGGCCTGTTTGGCCTTCCTCAGGCCCGCTGATCAGAAAATGAAGTGTGCTTAGCCCGGTTTTGGCTTAAGCCACTGGAGCCATGTGCAAACCCCTTACTTATATGGCTTATCATCCCTCTTATTCCCTTTAAAATTTAAATCCCCCAGGGCTTTCCTTATGGGTAAGTATTAATTTGGTTTTAATTTTCAGGTATTTCCTTTCAGGTGAGGATAATTTTACTTGAATTTTACAGGTAATTTCCTTTTGTTAATTTTCCTTTACAGGTTCAGAGTATCCAATGGTTCTTTCTTCAGGTTTTCAGGTAAGTATCCAATTGTTTTTCTTTAAGGTTTTTTCAGGCAAGTATTAAATGTTTTTTCCTCCCCAGGTGTTTTCCGGTAAGTAT
>NW_020859840.1:0-19144 GCF_000972845.2 Larimichthys crocea | reverse complement strand
TAGGGTTGGTTAAGGTTAGGGCTAGGTTTGATTAAGATTCGGACTAGGTCACTGAGGTTAGGGTTAGGATAACCTGCAGGTGAGGGGTTAGCCAGCTAGGCTTAGTGAAGACACAAGTGACAGAGACCAGAAAGACTCAACCCCAAGGCCCCAAGGATCTGGCCTGGTTAGGTTTAGAAAATAAGGCCCACGCCCGGACATGTCCAGGCATGGGACTGTGGCACGCTCACGATTGAAAGGCCCGCGGCCAAGCCTCCCCAGCCTACTGTACACAAGCATCCATAAACATTAACCATACTTGGTTTTTAAATACTTTGTTTAGTTTGTCCAATTACACTTCTCTTAGTTTTAGTTCTTAGTTTAGTCTTGTTTTTTCACATAAATTACACTTTTCTTAGTTTTTTACGCCCTTAGTTTAGGTTCAGTGGGGCCCAGCAACTAAATGCTGGGCGTTCAAAAAATTAGGCATAAGAGCCATGGTATGATCAGCACTGGCGCAACGTTTCGGCCTGTTTGGCCTTCCTCAGGCGCTCGCTGATCAGAAAATGAAGTGTGCTTAGCCGGTTTTGGCTTAAGCCACTGGAGCCATGTGGCAAACCCCTTACTTATATGGCTTATCCATCCCTCTTATTCCCTTTAAATTTAAATCCCCCAGGGCTTTTCCTTATGGGTAAGTATTAATTTGGTTTTAATTTTCAGGTAATTTCCTTTCAGGTGAGTATAATTTTACTTTGAATTTTTACAGGTAATTTCCTTTTGTTAATTTTCCTTTACAGGTTCCAGGTAAGTATCCAATTGTTCTTTTCTTCCAGGTTTTCAGGTAAGTATCCAATTGTTCTTTTCTTTAAGGTTTTCAGGCAAGTATTAAATTGTTTTTTCCTCCCCAGGTGTTTCCGGTAAGTATTGTGTTTTAATCCAAATTCTGTTCTGTCTTAATGTCCAACCTATTCCACTCCAATTGTCCTGCTTCTCTTCTCCCGTCCTTCGTCCACGTTATGCTTTCCTTCACTTTGTCTTCCTTGACTGTCCTCTCTTCCAGCTTTAGACTAGAGTGCTTCCGATCGTCTGTTTCTATTCTTTGCTTCTTTGAGCTTTCTTGCTTCTGTGAGCTTCTTTATATAGGGCTTGGCGGACTTTATAGACTTCCCGTTAACTCTGTCACTGCACTTTGGAGTAGGTATCGTCAGGAGACTCAGATTAGGTTTGAATAATTAGGTTTCAGGGTAGAATTAGATCACTGTAGAATTAGAATAGGCTAGGCCAGATACTCCAACAAACCACAATTGGCTTCAAACAAATTTAGACTAGGGTTCCACTAATTAGGCTTCAAATTTAGACTTCCATAAATTAGGTTAGGGTCCCATTAATTAGGGTTGGTTAAGGTTAGGGCTAGGTTTGATTAAGATTCGGACTAGGTCACTGAGGTTAGGGTTAGGGTTAGGGTTAGTTAATCACCACAAATGGGAAGGGACTCTGCAAAAGGGATTGCCCCTGACCTTCTTTTTAAACTGGTGTTGGAAGGGGACCTCGAACTTCCTTTTTTTACTTCCTTTTTACGGAACCGGGACCTATCATACAGGCAAAAATAAAACAACTTTTGGAAGGCAGAGAAGTGGCAGGAAAAAGACTGCCTTCTTTCCAAGTCTCAACCCCCGCCAGACCCTGTACTGAACCTGAACTAAAAGGGAAAAGAAACAGCCAAAAGGATCACCTGGAAGGACCCACCCCGGCAGTACCCGCACATACCGAAGTTAAGAAACCACACCACCTGATTGAGTAAAAACATGAATTCACCACAGAGTAAAAGGCCTTGCCATTGAGTGGAAACTCAGACCACTCACACAGACTCACTCACACAACTACACACAGACCACCCATGACGGCTAAGCACACAACAGACACTCTTTCAGACAATAACCAGAAAAACATCCTCTAAAACATAAATCAGCCACCAACACAGAAACCAAGAGCACATTAGTAAGCATACTTTTAAATTAATACAGAGGCCATACACCCACAAACACAATTATGAACCACGCCATCTCTTCAGGATCCTTTCCCGCCTGGGAGGAATGAGACGGGTGAATCGCCTCACGGATTCATCAAACCAAAACCCCCGCACCTACACAGAGACAAGAATTAAGGTTCAGAAAAAATACAACACACTGGATGACGACAAACATGAACATATTAAATGAACACTACGAACACACCTACGTCCCTTAGTAAACCTCACGTACAACAGTAACGGCCCTACAGATAGCTACAGGATGGGCACGTAAAAAGATACACACCAAACACCGACTTAGAAATAAGAAACATTACAAACAGAGAACAATCATACATAGACACTCAAACACCACCACCAACACGCATCACCAAACACCACCACCCCCTCTAACCTACCAAGCCACCATTACATACAACCAAACCACCAGCGGCCATTTCCAAAACCAGGCAAGGCTTGGTGACTCCCTCTCCTACTCCCCATCCCGGAACTTTCGGATGAGGAGGAGTTCCCTCCCCTGCCGGCACCACACAAGACCACAGTCCTCTCTCTTGGCCAGCAAAACTACTCTCTCAGAACACATAACCACTACAATAGACAACATCAGAGCAGAACAACCCCTCCTCCCCACTCCCAACACAGCCACATAGACCGGAACAGACGGCACTCCTCCACACCCAGACTCCCCAGGTACAAAACGACTACAATGCCCCCCAGGACTGACCGCGCATCCCCCGACTCAACTCAACCCCCCCCCGACGACACAAACTTCCTCACTCCACCACCAACTCATAAACCTCCCTCCGAACCCCCACTTCACCTCTCCCATAACCAACAGAACACAACAGACTCCACCCAGGACCAACAGACTTCCACACCACAAACTTCAAGACAGTTTTAAAATACAGACCAATAAACAACCAACGACCAGAACTTGTCTCCAATCCCCCGACCCAGGAAAGTTGTACCATGGCAGCCAAACCAATCACTCAACCCACCTCCACCCTCCACAAAACCACTCACCCCACCACTAACAATTAGAAAAATATTTCACACAGGCCCAAATTCAACAGACCATCCGGACCAGCTTGAACATCACCCGGACAGACACCCATCCTCACTCCACTTACCACAATAAACTCAAAACGTCTCCATTTTGATTTTCCAGAAACCATCTCACACCCAATCAACACCCCTCCCGCTGCTACACCTAGCAGGTGGCGCTGATCAGTGCTGCGGGCTTCCTCAGCTGTCCCTAACCCGGAACAGAAAGAGGAGGGGAAAAACATGATGAAAGGGGCACTTACAAGCCAAATCCACCGGCATGAAATCCCCAATTGAACACCGCATCCTCTAAACATAGTCCTGGGGGCCCCCCCAACCCGTGGTCAGTGAGCCATGCCGGCCCAGAGATCAGCCACCGGCTAACGAAACTCAATACTTCAGATTCACTAATTGGACTCCTCCCTCCCCACGCGTCAGCGTACATCACACCAATCCTCCCCGGCAAATTCAAAAAAACACACCTAATCCACCTTAGGAGCAGAACCCAACGGAACTCCAGGACTGGTTTTTTAAAGGAAGAAAACCAGTCCTGGTACTACTTGTGACTCGAATATAAACAAATTCCCCACAACCACAACCCACAGATTCCAGTAGAGACAGTTACCCACTGGAGCAAACTGTAACACTTTCTCTTAAAGCTGCGAAAAAACCATCCCAAATCCTACAACAAAATAGTCATCCTATCCATTGGATCACAATAGAGAACAGGACCCACCAAACCCACATCATGCAACGCTAAAAGCCTTTTACAAACTAGCCACTGTAACCTTGCCCAAATGCAGACTATATTTTTCACCCTTAAGGAATTATTCCCCCAATCGCACACAAAACAGCAGGACAACCTTAAATTAATCAACAACACCATAGCCCACACACCTCCCGTTTTAACCAGAAATCCCACACGACAACCTTCCAACCACAGAACAAGTACATTCACTGGAAACCAAACACGCAAAACACATCCTAGAAAAGTGGTGCAGTCAGTTAAATTTATAATTCAACCAAACAGACTCAGGAACGCTGTCCAACAGAACTGGACATGGGCTGGAGGCTCTAAAAACCTCCAACATTCGCAATCTGTCCCACATATTCAAACCCACAACAATCTCAAATAACATTATTGGAAAAAGGCTTATCCTTCAATCCCAAATCCACCCAGGGTCGACCAGGAGGAACTTCACAGGGACCTGCACCAATACCACAGACGCCTTAAATTAACAGGAACAGTTCCACAACCAACCACACCAAGGCCAAGAAATGTATTCACACGCCCTCCAATTGGGAACCCACCAACAGAACAACTATCCTCTCCATCCGGGCAACACCGTCACAACACCGAAAAATCTCCGTAGATATCGGCCTCCGAGCAGATACAGCAGACAATCTGTCGGAGGCCGACGACAGGCTTAAGAGGGCACTCACAAACATACAAAACATCATCATCAAACCAGCAGATAAAGGTTCCAAAAGTAATCATGGAAGACAAAAGACCAATATCTAATAGAAGAAGCAACGTCAACCCTCTCCAACACACACATTACAAAACAATAGAAACAAAGCATCCAATTAGAAACACAGGTTAGCAGTCAGGAAAATTAGTCAAAACACTATACCATAACAAACACATTCATCAGCCAAACAGAAAGACTACCTATGTCGGACCAGACAAACCCACGCACAGACAACTTCTTGTACTACCAAAAAGTCCATAAAGAACCACATACCTGGATATACCTTGGTTGAGGTGCCTCCGGGCGACCAATTGGGTTCAGACTGTTAACAGCGCAACCTACAAAATCACAGAAGATACGAACACTTCCTTCCTCGGACCTCTCTCCCAACAAACACCCCAGCTACAATCAAGGAACATTCACTTTCGTAGACAAAAACCATCCGAACCCGGCTGTCCCCTCCAGTCTTATGATTCACAATTGATATCGATAGTTTTACACGAACATCAACACACCACAAGGATTAAAGCAAGGTCACCTCCAGTTTTTCACAATATCCGACAGCAATAGACCGGACCAAGAACTCAATCAAACTTTTTAACCTCTGCCTAAATAACAATGACTTTTGTATTCAATAATCAAAACGACTTACAATACACGGGACAGCCATGGGCCAAAGAGTTGCACCATCATACGGCCAATATTGTACATGAGCGAGTGGGAGCGAGAAGCACTGGCAAAGTGTACCCACAAGCACTAATCTTACCCTCCAGCTTCCGCTTCCTCGATGACATCTTCGGCATCTGGCCCACGACATCGAACATGTTCCAACTTTAATCAAACCATCAAACGGTCCCAATAACCCAACATCAAAGTTAAACACAACCATAGACCGGACACAGATCACAACTTTTTGGAGACACAACTGTTTTCTTTTAGCCCTCCACACACAGTCTCACCTCACACCCGGCTTCATCCCAAAGTCTATTTCAAAACACCGATACAACAACGCACTCCTACACAAGAACAGTTATCACCCCCCCCACCTCGCCAAACACACCTTCCGTGGCATCATCAAAATCCCAAATTAATCCGCTCCAACCGAATCTTTCCCAACAATCTGATTATTAATAGGCAACATCAACTACTCTTCAAAGCACTGCGTATAGGGGCCTATTCAAAACGCTTCCCTTCCTCCTCCGCCAGATCAAAAACAGTACCTTGGCCAGCCGCGCTCCCACTCGCTCTCACACCCACCAAGGCCCTCCAGCCCGGTCCCAGTAAACGACCCCCAAAAAGAAAGTGGTACAGGGTCGGGTCCCCTCACCCCAAACCCCTACCCTAACAGGGTTTTGCATCCAACCCCAACCCCTACCCTAAACAGGGTTTGCATCCCGACCACCACCCCGCACGCACCCTAACCCAAACCTCTAACCACTAGACCGGGTCTACAAGCCTACCCCACCCCCTCCCTAACCTAACTAACCCCAACCCCCTCCTAACCCAAACCCCTCCCGAACCCCAACCCCAACCCGAACCCCCTCCCTAACCCCAACCCCCTCCCCTAACCCCAACCCCCTCCCTAACCCTAACCCCAACCCCCCCCCCTCCCTAACCCTAACCCCAACCCCCCTCCCTAACCTACCAACTAACCCAACCCCCTCCGAACCCTAACCCACTCCCTTACCCGTTTCCCTAACCCGTTGGGACCAGACCCAACAACCAAGCTCCAGGGTAACAACAGCAGTAACGCACATCATTCCTTCATTTCCACTTTTTCACACACAAGCACTCAACTACAACTACAACCGTAGCATCAACACAACTTCACCCATCATACAAACACAACATCCAAGCGTCCATAACTCCAAGCCCAGTTCCGCCTTCAGGAGAAACAAAAACTTACAGACATACGGGTACAACTACAAATACAACGACCATAGGACCACAACCATACACAGAACACAGCACTCACTACAGGAACGGAAATTCATCACCAACACGTTAACAGGCAAAACCGATTCCTACCACCCCGACCATGGGACGACTTACTCTCGCAGACTACCAATAGTATACAGCATCAACACTGCACAAACTGCAATAACACTACGTAGGCGAGACCAAAAACAAGTAATACACAGCCGACTGAAAAAACACATCTACAACACATCAACAAAATAAGACTCAGAACCACCAACCGGGACAACAACTCAAGAACACGGCACCAATAAACTCATCATTACAGAGTGGAGGCCAAGGAGAGATGGACTACCACCGGGCAGAGGAAAGAGGGCCGAGAAAATGTGGATTTTAAAACTAGATACCCCAGTCCCCAAGGGCCCTGAATGAAAAGAAAACTTTTTGTCCTTTTATCCTGGATGGAGCGGGTCCGGGTATTTTGAACCCGGGCCCCTTGGACTCGGGAGCGCGGGGCTTGCCTTGCCAGGGGGGACACAATAATTGATGAAAATAAATTAATTAATAACTAACAAAGGAAAAGGCCCCCCCCTGTTTTTTATCCACCATTTTAGATCAACCTGTTGTCCACTCATTGTGTGTTTATTTATTATATGCCACACATGGACCATCTATGTATTTAGTTAATTATTTATTGATGTATTTTATTTATTTATTAATAACTTAGTTATTAATTGAGAATTAATGGGGGCAAACTCAGTCTCCATACACTTTGTTTTTAGGATCTGGAATTATTATAATGCAGGTTTTTTATTGCTATTGCATGGTTTTACTATGAGTTTACCTATGTTATTATTGCATTAATTTTACTTGGTCCAGTCGAGGCAGTTTAAATTATTTAATTTCTTTTTATATATATATATATAGATTTATTTATGGTTGGAATTTTTTTCCAAAATAAGTGGGGCCCTTGACGTCCGCGCTCCCGATCCTCCTTGCCAGGGATATCGGGCCCTCTTGCTCCCCTGCCCGGGAATTGAACCGGCCTTCGGATGGGGGAGATGAACCTTTCAACCTTTCGCCAAGCTTCGGACCCTCCCCAGAAGTTCCGTGAGGCGACCTTGACTCGATCCAAACATGACCAAAACTTAACTGTAAACACAGGAGATTTCTCCAAACATACGACGCGGAGCACAGCCAGTGCCCTTAGATAAGCCCTGGCAACCTAACCCACAAACCCCCAACCCCTAACACTAACCCTAAACTAACCTAACCACCTAACTGACCCTAAAACCCCTAACCCTATTCTAATTCTACAGTGATCTAATTCTACCCTGAAACCTAATTATTCAACCTAATCTGAGTCTCCTGACGATACCTACTCCAAAGTGCAGTGACAGAGTTAACGGGAAGTCTATAAAGTCCGCCAAGCCCTATATAAAGAAGCTCACAGAAGCAAGAAAGCTCAAAGAAGCAAAGAATAGAAACAGACGATCGGAAGCACTCTAGTCTAAAGCTGGAAGAGAGGACAGTCAAGGAAGACAAAGTGAAGGAAAGCATAACGTGGACGAAGGACGGGAGAAGAGAAGCAGGACAATTGGAGTGGAATAGGTTGGACATTAAGACAGAACAGAATTTGGATTAAAACACAATACTTACCGGAAACACCTGGGGAGGAAAAAACAATTTAATACTGCCGAAAACCTTAAAGAAAAGAACAATGGATACTTACCTGAAAACCTGGAAGAAAAAAAAAATTGGATACTTACCTGGAACCTGTAAAGGAAAATTAACAAAAGGAAATTACCTGTAAAAATTCAAAGTAAAATTATACTCACCTGAAAGGAAATTACCTGAAAATTAAAACCAAATTAATACTTACCCATAAGGAAAAGCCCTGGGGGATTTAAATTTAAAGGGAATAAGAGGGATGGATAAGCCATATAAGTAAGGGGTTTGCCACATGGCTCCAGTGGCTTAAGCCAAAACCGGCTAAGCACACTTCATTTTCTGATCAGCGAGCGCCTGAGGAAGGCCAAACAGGCCGAAACGTTGCGCCAGTGCTGATCATACCATGGCTCTTATGCCTAATTTTTTGAACGCCCAGCATTTAGTTGCTGGGCCCCACTGAACCTAAACTAAGGGCGTAAAAAACTAAGAAAAGTGTAATTTATGTGAAAAAAACAAGACTAAACTAAGAACTAAAACTAAGAGAAGTGTAATTGGACAAACTAAACAAAGTATTTAAAAACCAAGTATGGTTAATGTTTATGGATGCTTGTGTACAGTAGGCTGGGGAGGCTTGGCCGCGGGCCTTTCAATCGTGAGCGTGCCACAGTCCCATGCCTGGACATGTCCGGGCGTGGGCCTATTTCTAAACCTAACCAGGCCAGATCCTTGGGGCCTTGGGGTTGAGTCTTTCTGGTCTCTGTCACTTGTGTCTTCACTAAGCCTAGCTGGCTAACCCCTCACCTGCAGGTTATCCTAACCCTAACCTCAGTGACCTAGTCCGAATCTTAATCAAACCAGCCCTAACTTAACCAACCCTAATAATGGGACCCTAACCTAATTTATGGAAGTCTAAATTTGAAGCCTAATTAGTGGAACCCTAGTCTAAATTTGTTTGAAGCCAATTGTGGTTTGTTGGAGTATCTGGCCTAGCCTATTCTAATTCTACAGTGATCTAATTCTACCCTGAAACCTAATTATTCAAACCTAATCTGAGTCTCCTGACGATACCTACTCCAAAGTGCAGTGACAGAGTTAACGGGAAGTCTATAAAGTCCGCCAAGCCCTATATAAAGAAGCTCACAGAAGCAAGAAAGCTCAAAGAAGCAAAGAATAGAAACAGACGATCGGAAGCACTCTAGTCTAAAGCTGGAAGAGAGGACAGTCAAGGAAGACAAAGTGAAGGAAAGCATAACGTGGACGAAGGACGGGAGAAGAGAAGCAGGACAATTGGAGTGGAATAGGTTGGACATTAAGACAGAACAGAATTTGGATTAAAACACAATACTTACCGGAAACACCTGGGGAGGAAAAAACAATTTAATACTTGCCTGAAAACCTTAAAGAAAAGAACAATTGGATACTTACCTGAAAACCTGGAAGAAAAGAACAATTGGATACTTACCTGGAACCTGTAAAGGAAAATTAACAAAAGGAAATTACCTGTAAAAATTCAAAGTAAAATTATACTCACCTGAAAGGAAATTACCTGAAAATTAAAACCAAATTAATACTTACCCATAAGGAAAAGCCCTGGGGGATTTAAATTTAAAGGGAATAAGAGGGATGGATAAGCCATATAAGTAAGGGGTTTGCCCACATGGCTCCAGTGGCTTAAGCCAAAACCGGCTAAGCACACTTCATTTTCTGATCAGCGAGCGCCTGAGGAAGGCCAAACAGCCGAAACGTTGCGCCAGTGCTGATCATACCATGGCTCTTATGCCTAATTTTTTGAACGCCCAGCATTTAGTTGCTGGGCCCCACTGAACCTAAACTAAGGGCGTAAAAAACTAAGAAAAGTGTAATTTATGTGAAAAAACAAGACTAAACTAAGAACTAAAACTAAGAGAAGTGTAATTGGACAAACTAAACAAAGTATTTAAAAACCAAGTATGGTAATGTTTATGGATGCTTGTGTACGTAGGCTGGGGAGGCTTGGCCGCGGGCCTTTCAATCGTGAGCGTGCCACAGTCCCATGCCTGGACAGTCCGGGCGTGGGCCTATTTTCTAAACCTAACCAGGCCAGATCCTTGGGGCCTTGGGGTTGAGTCTTTCTGGTCTCTGTCACTTGTGTCTTCACTAAGCCTAGCTGGCTAACCCCTCACCTGCAGGTTATCCTAACCCTAACCTCAGTGACCTAGTCCGAATCTTAATCAAACCTAGCCCTAACCTTAACCAACCCTAATTAATGGGACCCTAACCTAATTTATGGAAGTCTAAATTTGAAGCCTAATTAGTGGAACCCTAGTCTAAATTTGTTTGAAGCCAATTGTGGTTTGTTGGAGTATCTGGCCTAGCCTATTCTAACACAGTGATCTAATTCTACCCTGAAACCTAATTATTCAAACTAATCTGAGTCTCCTGACGAACCTACTCCAAAGTGCAGTGACAGAGTTAACGGGAAGTCTATAAAGTCCGCCAAGCCCTATATAAAGAAGCTCACAGAAGCAAGAAAGCTCAAAGAAGCAAAGAATAGAAACAGACGATCGGAAGCACTCTAGTCTAAAGCTGGAAGAGAGGACAGTCAAGGAAGACAAAGTGAAGGAAAGCATAACGTGGACGAAGGACGGGAGAAGAGAAGCAGGACAATTGGAGTGGAATAGGTTGGACATTAAGACAGAACAGAATTTGGATTAAAACACAATACTTACCGGAAACACCTGGGGAGGAAAAAACAATTTAATACTTGCCTGAAAACCTTAAAGAAAAGACCAATTGGATACTTACCTGAAAACCTGGAAGAAAGAACAATTGGATACTTACCTGGAACCTGTAAAGGAATTAACAAAGGAATTACCTGTAAAAATCAAAGTAAAATTATACTCACCGAAAGGAAATTACCGAAAATTAAAACCAAATTAATACTACCCATAAGGAAAAGCCCTGGGGGATTTAATTTAAAGGGAATAAGAGGGATGGATAAGCCTATAGTAGGGTTGCCACATGGCTCCAGTGGCTTAAGCCAAAACCGGCTAAGCACACTTCATTTTCTGATCAGCGAGCGCCTGAGGAAGGCCAAACAGGCCGAAACGTTGCGCCAGTGCTGATCATACCATGGCTCTTATGCCTAATTTTTGAACGCCCAGCATTTAGTTGCTGGGCCCACTGAACCTAAACTAAGGGCGTAAAAAAATAAGAAAAGTGTAATTTATGTGAAAAAACAGACTAAACTAAGAACTAAAACAGAGAAGTGTAATTGGACAAACTAAACAAAGTATTTAAAAACCAAGTATGGTTAATGTTTATGGATGCTTGTGTACAGTAGGCTGGGGAGGCTTGGCCGCGGGCCTTTCAATCGTGAGCGTGCCACAGTCCCATGCCTGGACATGTCCGGGCGTGGGCCTTATTTTCTAAACCTAACCAGGCCAGATCCTTGGGGCCTTGGGGTTGAGTCTTTCTGGTCTCTGTCACTTGTGTCTTCACTAGCCTAGCGGGCTAACCCCTCACTGCAGGTTATTCCTACCCTAACCTCAGTGACCTAGTCCGAATCTTACAAACCTAGCCCTACCTTAACCAACCCTAATTAATGGGACCCTAACCTATTTATGGAAGTCTAAATTTGAAGCCTAATTAGTGGAACCCTAGTCTAAATTTGTTTGAAGCCAATTGTGGTTTGTTGGAGTATCTGGCCTAGCCTATTCTAATTCTACAGTGATCTAATTCTACCCTGAAACCTAATTATTCAAACCTAATCTGAGTCTCCTGACGATACCTACTCCAAAGTGCAGTGACAGAGTTAACGGGAAGTCTATAAAGTCCGCCAGCCCTATATAAAGAAGCTCACAGAAGCAAGAAAGCTCAAGAAGCAAAGAATAGAAACAGACGATCGGAAGCACTCTGTCTAAAGCTGGAAGAGAGGACAGTCAAGGAAGACATGAAGGAAAGCATACGTGGACGAGACGGGAGAAGAGAGCAGGACATTGGAGTGGAATAGGTTGGACATTAGACAGAACAGAATTTGGATTAAAACACAATACTTACCGGAAACACCTGGGGAGGAAAAAACAATTTAATACTTGCCTGAAAACCTTAAAGAAAAGAACAATTGGATACTTACCTGAAAACCTGGAAGAAAAGAACAATTGGAACTTACCTGAACCTGTAAAGGAAAATTAACAAAAGGAAATTACCTGTAAAAATTCAAAGTAAATTTACTCCCCTGAAAGGAAATACCTGAAAATTAAAACCAATAATATACCCATAAGGAAAAGCCCTGGGGGATTTAAATTTAAAGGGAATAAGAGGGATGGATAAGCCATATAAGTAAGGGGTTTGCCACATGGCTCCAGTGGCTTAAGCCAAAACCGGCTAAGCACACTTCATTTTCTGATCAGCGAGCGCCTGAGGAAGGCCAAACAGGCCGAAACGTTGCGCCAGTGCTGATCATACCATGGCTCTTATGCCTAATTTTTTGAACGCCCAGCATTTAGTTGCTGGGCCCCACTGAACCTAAACTAAGGGCGTAAAAAACTAAGAAAAGTGTAATTTATGTGAAAAAACAAGACTAAACTAAGAACTAAAACTAAGAGAAGTGTAATTGGACAAACTAAACAAAGTATTTAAAAACCAAGTATGGTTAATGTTTATGGATGCTTGTGTACAGTAGGCTGGGGAGGCTTGGCCGCGGGCCTTTCAATCGTGAGCGTGCCACAGTCCCATGCCTGGACATGTCCGGGCGTGGGCCTTATTTTCTAACCTAACCAGGCCCGATCCTTGGGGCCTTGGGGTTGAGTCTTTCTGGTCTCTGTCACTTGTGTCTTCACTAAGCCTAGCTGGCTAACCCCTCACCTGCAGGTTATCCTAACCCTAACCTCAGTGACCTAGTCCGAATCTTAATCAAACCTAGCCCTAACCTTAACCAACCCTAATTAATGGGACCCTAAACTAATTTATGGAAGTCTAAATTTGAAGCCTATTAGTGGACCCTAGTCTAAATTTGTTTGAAGCCAATTGTGGTTTGTTGGAGTATCTGGCCTAGCCTATTCTAATTCTACAGTGATCTAATTCTACCCTGAAACCTAATTATTCAAACCTAATCTGAGTCTCCTGACGATACCTACTCCAAAGTGCAGTGCAGAGTTAACGGGAAGTCTATAAAGTCCGCCAAGCCCTATATAAAGAAGCTCACAGAAGCAAGAAAGCTCAAAGAAGCAAAGAATAGAAACAGACGATCGGAAGCACTCTAGTCTAAAGCTGGAAGAGAGGACAGTCAAGGAAGACAAAGTGAAGGAAAGCATAACGTGGCGAAGGACGGGAGAAGAGAAGCAGGACAATTGGAGTGGAATAGGTTGGACATTAAGACAGAACAGAATTTGGATTAAAACACAATACTTACCGGAAACACCTGGGGAGGAAAAAACAATTTAATACTTGCCTGAAAACCTTAAAGAAAAGAACAATTGGATACTTACCTGAAAAACTGGAAGAAAAGACATTGGTACTTACCTGGAACCTGTAAGGAAAATTAACAAAAGGAAATTACCTGTAAAATTCAAAGTAAAATTATACTCCCCTGAAAGGAATTACCTGAAAATTAAACCAATTATACTTACCCATAAGGAAAAGCCCTGGGGGATTTAAATTTAAAGGATAAGGGGATGGATAAGCCATATAATAAGGGGTTTGCCACATGGCTCCCTGGCTTAAGCCAAAACCGGCTAAGCACCCTTCATTTTCTGATCAGCGAGCGCCTGAGGAAGGCCAAACAGGCCGAAACGTTGCGCCCTGGATCATACCATGGCTCTTATGCTCATTTTTTGAACGCCCAGCATTTAGTTGCTGGGCCCCACTGAACCTAAACTAAGGGCGTAAAAACTAAGAAAAGTGTAATTTATGTGAAAAAACAAGACTAAACTAAGAACTAAAACTAGAGAAGTGTAATTGGACAACTAAACAAAGTATTAAAAACCAAGTATGGTTAATGTTTTGGATGCTTGTGTACAGTAGGCTGGGGAGGCTTGGCGCGGGCCTTTCAATCGTGAGCGTGCCACAGTCCCATGCCTGGACATGTCCGGGCGTGGGCCTTATTCTCAACCTAACCAGGCCAGATCCTTGGGGCCTTGGGGTTGAGTCTTTCTGTCTCTGTCACTTGTGTCTTCACTAAGCCTAGCTGGCTACCCCCTACCTGCAGGTTATCCTAACCCTAACTCACGTGACCTAGTCCGAATCTTAATCAAACCTAGCCCTAACCTTAACCAACCCTAATAATGGGACCCTAACCTAATTTATGGAAGTCTAAATTTGAGCCTATTAGTGGAACCCTAGTCTAAATTTGTTTGAAGCCAATTGTGGTTTGTTGGAGTATCTGGCCTGCCTATTCTAATTCTACAGTGATCTAATTCTACCCTGAAACCTAATTATTCAAACCTATCTGAGCTCCTGACGATACCTACTCCAAGTGCAGTGACAGAGTTAACGGGAAGTCTAAAGTCCGCCAAGCCCTATATAAAGAAGCTCACAGAAGCAAGAAAGCTCAAAGAAGCAAAGAATAGAAACAGACGATCGGAAGCACTCTAGTCTAAAGCTGGAAGAGAGGACAGTCAAGGAAGACAAAGTGAAGGAAAGCATAACGTGGACGAAGGACGGGAGAAGAGAAGCAGGACAATTGGAGTGGAATAGGTTGGACATTAAGACAGAACAGAATTTGGATTAAAACACAATACTTACCGGAAACACCTGGGGAGGAAAAAACAATTTAATACTTGCCTGAAAACCTTAAAGAAAGAACAATTGGTACTTACCTGAAAACCTGGAAGAAAAGAACAATGGTACTACCTGGAACCTGTAAAGGAAAATTAACAAAAGGAAATTACCTGTAAAAATCAAAGTAAAATTATACTCACCTGAAAGGAAATTACCTGAAAATTAAAACCAAATTAATACTTCCCTAAGGAAAAGCCCTGGGGGATTTAAATTTAAGGGAATAAGAGGGATGGATAAGCCAATAAAGTAAGGGTTTTCCACATGGCTCCAGTGGCTTAAGCCAAAACCGGCTAAGCACACTTCATTTTCTGATCAGCGAGCGCCTGAGGAAGGCCAAACAGGCCGAAACGTTGCGCCAGTGCTGATCATACCATGGCTCTTATGCCTAATTTTTTGAACGCCAGCATTTAGTTGCTGGGCCCCACTGAACCTAAACTAAGGGCGTAAAAAACTAAGAAAAGTGTAATTTATGTGAAAAAACAAGACTAAACTAAGAACTAAAACTAAGAGAAGTGTAATTGGACAAACTAAACAAAGTATTTAAAACCAGTATGGTTAATGTTTATGGTGCTGTGTTACAGTAGGCTGGGGAGGCTTGGCCGCGGGCCTTTCAATCGTGAGCGTGCCACAGTCCCATGCCTGGACATGTCCGGGCGTGGGCCTTATTTTCTAAACCTAACCAGGCCAGATCCTTGGGGCCTTGGGGTTGAGTCTTTCTGGTCTCTGTCACTTGTGTCTTCACTAAGCCTAGCTGGCTAACCCCTCACCTGCAGGTTATCCTAACCCTAACCTCAGTGACCTAGTCCGAATCTTAATCAAACCTAGCCCTAACCTTAACCAACCCTAATTAATGGGACCCTAACCTAATTTATGGAAGTCTAAATTTGAAGCCTAATTAGTGGAACCCTAGTCTAAATTTGTTTGAAGCCAATTGTGGTTTGTTGGAGTATCTGGCCTAGCCTATTCTAATTCTACAGTGATCTAATTCTACCCTGAAACCTAATTATTCAAACCTAATCTGAGTCTCCTGACTATCCTACTCCAAAGTGCAGTGACAGAGTTAACGGGAAGTCTATAAGTCCGCCAAACCCTATATAAAGAAGCTCACGAAGCAAGAAAGCTCAAAGAAGCAAAGAATAGAAACAGCGATCGGAAGCACTCTAGTCTAAAGCTGGAAGAGAGGACAGTCAAGGAAGACAAAGTGAGGAAAGCATACGTGGACGAAGGACGGGAGAAGAGAAGCAGACAATTGGAGTGGAATAGGTTGCATTAAGCGAACAGAATTTGGTAAAACACAATACTTACCGGAAACACCTGGGGAGGAAAAAACAATTTAATACTTGCCTGAAAACCTTAAAGAAAAGAACAATTGGATACTTACCTGAAAACCTGGAAGAAAGAACAATTGTACTTACCTGGAACCTGTAAAGGAAAATTACAAAAGGAATACCTGTAAAAATTCAAAGTAAAATTATACTCACCTGAAAGGAATTACCTGAAAATTAAAACCAAATTAATACTTACCCATAAGGAAAGCCCTGGGGGATTTAAATTTAAAGGGAATAAGAGGGATGGATAGCCATATAGTAAGGGGTTTGCCACATGGCTCCAGTGGCTTAAGCCAAAACCGGCTAAGCACACTTCATTTTCTGATCAGCGAGCGCCTGAGGAAGGCCAAACAGGCCGAAACGTTGCGCCCGTGCTGATCATACCCATGGCTCTTATGCCTAATTTTTTGAACGCCCCGCATTTAGTTGCTGGGCCCCACTGAAACAAACTAAGGGCGTAAAAAACAAGAAAGTGTAATTTATGTGAAAAAACAAGACTAAACTAAGAACTAAAACTAAGAGAAGTGTAATTGGACAACTAAACAAAGTATTAAAAACCAAGTATGGTTAATGTTATGGTGCTGTGTTACAGTGCTGGGGAGGCTTGGCCGCGGGCCTTTCAATCGTGAGCGTGCCACAGTCCCATGCCTGGACATGTCCGGGCGTGGGCCTTATTTTCTAAACCTAACCAGGCCAGATCCTTGGGGCCTTGGGGTTGAGTCTTTCTGGTCTCTGTCACTTGTGTCTTCACTAAGCCTAGCTGGCTAACCCCTCACCTGCAGGTTATCCTAACCCTAACCTCAGTGACCTAGTCCGAATCTTAATCAAACCTAGCCCTAACCTTAACCAACCCTATAATGGGACCCTAACCTAATTTATGGAAGTCTAAATTTGAAGCCTAATTAGTGGAACCCTAGTCTAAATTTGTTTGAAGCCAATTGTGGTTTGTTGGGTATCTGGCCTAGCCTATTCTAATTCTACAGTGATCTAATTCTACCCTAACCCTAATTATTCAAACCTAATCTGAGTCTCCTGACGATACCTACTCCAAAGTGCAGGCAGAGTTAACGGGAAGTCTATAAGTCCGCCAACCCTATATAAAGAAGCTCACAGAAGCAAGAAAGCTAAAGAAGCAAAGAATAGAAACAGACGATCGGAAGCACTCTAGTCTAAAGCTGGAAGAGAGGACAGTCAAGGAAGACAAAGTGAAGGAAAGCATAACGTGGACGAAGGACGGAGAGAAGAAGCAGGACAATTGGAGTGAATAGGTTGGCATTAAAAGCAGAACAATTTGGATTAAACACAATACTTACCGGAAACACCTGGGGAGGAAAAAACAATTTAATACTTGCCTGAAAACCTTAAAGAAAAGAACAATTGGATACTTACCTGAAAACCTGGAAGAAAAGAACAATTGGATACTTACCTGGAACCTGTAAAGGAAAATTAACAAAAGGAAATTACCTGTAAAAATTCAAAGTAAAATTATACTCACCTGAAAGGAAATTACCTGAAAATTAAAACCAAATTAATACTTACCCATAAGGAAAAGCCCTGGGGATTTAAATTTAAAGGGAATAAGAGGGATGGATAGCCATATAGTAAGGGGTTTGCCACATGGCTCCAGTGGCTTAGCCAAAACCGGCTAAGCACACTTCATTTTCTGATCAGCGAGCGCCTGAGGAAGGCCAAACAGGCCGAAACGTTGCGCCAGTGCTGATCATACCATGGCTCTTATGCCTAATTTTTTGAACGCCCAGCATTTAGTTGCTGGGCCCCACTGAACCTAAACTAAGGGCGTAAAAAACTAAGAAAAGTGTAATTTATGTGAAAAAAACAAGACTAAACTAAGAACTAAACTAGAGAAGTGTAATTGGACAAACTAAACAAAGTATTTAAAAACCAAGTTGGTTAATGTTTATGGATGCTTGTGTACAGTAGGCTGGGGAGGCTTGGCCGCGGCCTTTCATCGTGAGCGTGCCCACGTCCCATGCCTGGACATGTCCGGGCGTGGGCCTTATTTTCTAAACCTAACCAGGCCAGATCCTTGGGGCCTTGGGGTTGAGTCTTTCTGGTCTCTGTCACTTGTGTCTTCACTAAGCCTAGCTGGCTAACCCCTCACCTGCAGGTTATCCTAACCCTAACCTCAGTGACCTAGTCCGAATCTTAATCAAACCTAGCCCTAACCTTAACCAACCCTAATTAATGGGACCCTAACCTAATTTATGGAAGTCTAAATTTGAAGCCTAATTAGTGGAACCCTAGTCTAAATTTGTTTGAAGCCATTGTGGTTTGTTGGAGTATCTGGCCTAGCCTATTCTAATTCTACAGTGATCTAATTCTACCCTGAAACCTAATTATTCAAACCTAATCTGAGTCTCCTGACGATACCTACTCCAAAGTGCAGTGACAGAGTTAACGGGAAGTCTATAAAGTCCGCCAAGCCCTATATAAAGAAGCTCACAGAAGCAAGAAAGCTCAAAGAAGCAAAGAATAGAAACAGACGTCGGAAGCACTCTAGTCTAAACTGGAAGGAGGACAGTCAAGGAAGCAAAGTGAAGGAAAGCATAACGTGGACGAAGGACGGGAGAAGAGAAGCAGGACAATTGGAGTGGAATAGGTTGGACATTAAGACAGAACAGAATTTGGATTAAAACACAATACTTACCGGAAACACCTGGGGGGAAAAAACATTTAATACTTGCCTGAAAACCTTAAAGAAAAGAACAATTGGATACTTACCTGAAAACCTGGAAGAAAAGAACAATTGGATACTTACCTGGAACCTGTAAAGGAAAATTAACAAAAGGAAATTACCTGTAAAAATTCAAAGTAAAATTATACTCACCTGAAAGGAAATTACCTGAAAATTAAAACCAAATTAATACTTACCCATAAGGAAAAGCCCTGGGGGATTTAAATTTAAAGGAATAGAGGGATGGATA
>NW_020859839.1:0-503 GCF_000972845.2 Larimichthys crocea | reverse complement strand
ATAATAATAATAATAATAATAATAATAATATGATGATGATAATAATAATGATAATAATAATAATAATAATAACCACAATTCATGTCAATTATTTGTTAATTACAATAATTCATTAATTTACAATACTGTGTAAAACACTGTTAAAATGTGCAAATATTTCATGAGAAATGTTTCATATGATTATGTGCGTTATGTAAAAGCACAATACTCTAAAATAATCATCATCCTTATTTTGTGTGAAACATACATTTAAAAAAGAACTGAATGAATTTGAAGACGATTGAATTCATAAAAATTTTTATTTTTATTTTATTCATGTAAAAGTGACTTTATTCCCCCACAGTCTGTGATACCTGCATCCATATCAGAAATAATCGATACCAAACAACAACACAATCGACCAATCAGAATTGAGCATTTAACAAAGCAGCGTGATAATGGTAGTGTTAATACTCAGTCGGTTATCATGTTTGTTGATGTTAAAAATGTCCTCATATGTGCTT
>NW_020859838.1:0-715 GCF_000972845.2 Larimichthys crocea | reverse complement strand
TATATGTATATATGTATATATGTGTGTATATGTATGTGTATATATATATGTATATATATATGTATGTATATATGTATGTATATGTGTGTGTGTGTGTGTGTGTATGTATATTTTTTTATTTATTCTGCTTCTAAATATTCTAAAAGGCTGTTTCTTTAGTAAGCAGTCAGGCACACCGTGAGCCAGGTTCTGCTCAAGGTTTCTGCCTCTCAAAGGAAGTTTATCCTTGCTGCTGTTTCCAAGTGCTTGCTCATGGTGGTGATTGTTCAGTCTCTGTAAATATTATAAGTATGTGGAAAGTGTTATGATTTGGAACTATATAAATCAAATTAGGTTGAGCACAGCAGTGTTGTTGGAACAGCAGTGTGTGTAGTCCTGTTCCTTTGGGTGTGTGAAGTCCCACAGAATGACTGTGGCAGAGCTGCACTGTTGTTACCAAACAGACGCGTTAGAAGCACGCTGTGGAGCATGTACTCCATCCTTCATGCACATGGACTACACACAAGTGCTGAGCAGTCAGGTGTGGTGCTGGTGTGTGTTGTTGAACAGAGGAAGTGCTGTGTCCAACTCGCTGACGGTGTAACACAGGTGGCCCTGACGGCCTCCGTCACTCGGCCAGTTCACATTACCCATAGTCTACTTTGTAAACAAATGTAATAAAACAGTGTTGTTGTTGTTGTTGTTGTTGTTATTGTTATTATTATTATTATTATTA
>NW_020859837.1:0-605 GCF_000972845.2 Larimichthys crocea | reverse complement strand
CTAAAACAGCGATCACATAAAAAAATAAAAATACAAAACTATTGTTTCGTTTTGGGACGTCATCATTCAGCGCCCATTCAGCGGGACCGTCACGGCATTTGAAAGCTGAGCATCTCTAGCGGAACAAAAAAACGTTTTACACCGTATTTACCGTCTGTAGGCTCAACCGAAATGATCGATATGATCGAGAAGGAGGACCCGGTCATCAGCGAGGAAGAGGCGGCACAGTACGACCGCCAGATCCGCCTGTGGGGGCTCGATGCCCAGAAGAGGTTAGTTAGCTCTGTTAGCTCGTCAGGCTAATCGGTGCAGCGTCGCTCTCCGGTTCACCCGGTGAACGTGTTTGATTCACCGGGTGAAAGTGTTTGATTCACCGGGTGAAAGTGTTTGATTCACCGGGTGAACGTGTGTGATTCACCGGGTGAACGTGTTCGATTCACCGGGTGAAAGTGTTTGATTCACCGGGTGAACGTGTGTGATTCACCGGGTGAACGTGTTTGATTCACCGGGTGAACGTGTTTGATTCACCGGGTGAACGTGTTTGATTCACCCGGTGAACGTGTTCGATTCACCGGGTGATGTGTTCGATTCACCGGGTGAACGTG
>NW_020859836.1:0-6349 GCF_000972845.2 Larimichthys crocea | reverse complement strand
ATGGCTTTTAGACTTTAGCAGCAGATAAATCAAATCAGATTTTATTTGTATAGCCCAAAGTCACAAAGTACATTTTCCTCTGAGGGCTTTACAATCTGTACAGGGAGTGACACCCTCTGTCCTTAGACCCTCGGTTCGAGTGAGGAAACTAGAGCCCTAACTATAAGTTCTATCAAAAAGGAAAGTCTTAAGTCTACTCTTAAAGGTGTTGACCGTGTCTGCCTCCTGAACCCAGAATGGTACTTTGTTCCACAGAAGAGGAGCCTGATAGCTGAAAGCTCTGGCTCCCAATCTACTTTTGGAAACTATAGGAACCACAAGGAACCACAAGGAACCCAGCGTCCTGAGAGCGCAGTGTTCTAGAGGGGTAATAAGGTACTATGAGCTCTTTTAGATATGATGGTGTCTGACCATGAAGAGCTTTGTAAGTAAGGAGAAGAATTTTAAATTATATTCCAGATTTAACAGGTAGCCAATGCAAAGAAGTCAAAATGAGAGAGATGAACAGTCTGACACTGTCTGATCCTTCCAACAGACAAGAGTCATCACTGCTCCTGTTGCTAGAGAGCTTGGTCACTTGAACATGAACAAATATCGTTTTGCTGAATCGACTGATTCTGTCTACTTTTGGGAGGACAGTCTCATCTTACACAGTGACAGAGTTTTGAACAAGTGAGGCAGATCCAAAGACGTTCAGTCAAATATTTGCTTGCTCTTGCGTGAATCAAGTCAGAGGTTCATGTTGAAGGTTTTATCATTTTCTGTTTGAGTGATATGAAATCATGAATGTTTTGTGTCGGCCGACCTCATGTCGACTGTAGTAAGTTACTTTCAGATGAAGTCTAAAATAGAAACAGTGGACGGACTGCATGCTGGAGTCAGGCCAGCATGGCGCATGATAAACTATGTGAAAAACAGGGAGGATCCAGAAGTCAGTCAGACATTTAATGAAAACATTCACCTCTTTAAACAAGGAAACTCACCTTAAAAAAGATCACTCACCTGAACCAGCTCTGTGTTGTACCCACACGTCTTCATCAAAACAAGATGAAAAAATTATTTTTGTTGCTTCTCTTCTGTCAAGTTTCATCATCAGGTAAGATCACATTTGAAATCTTTACTTTTAGATCTTTGCTTCACACAATTATGTTGAACATCAACATTATACTGAATATATAAACCTTGTTTGTCCTGCAGTGGACCACTCCCTGATACTGTTTGCAACTGGATCTTCTGGAGTCACAAACTTCCCAGATTTTGTACTAACTGCAATGGTTGATGAAATTCCTATAGTTATAGTTACCTGTGACAGCAACAAAATAGATCCAAAACAGGACTGGATGAAAAAATTATTTGAAGACGATTCTGATCAGGTTGAGTGGTACACTAATAAGTGTCAGACAGCGCCAAATTTCTTTAAAGACTGCATTGAGATATTGAAGCAGCGCTTCAACCAAAGTGGAGGTAAAGTATTTCTTCATGTTGTGTTTGACTTTTTCCTGCTAAAATGTTTCACTTCCTTTTATTGTTGTTGGTCAAACAGATTTAGCTTCTATTCTGAACATGTACTCATGTGCTCACATGTGCACTTTACAGACATCTGCAAGATATTTAGAGCTGAGACTGCAGGTGTCACACAGGTGTGACTTTGATTAAGAGACTGATGTGAATAGAATGCAAGAAGACATTCTCACTTTGAATACTGACATTGGAAGTCATCTGTCAATTCATAGAACATTAGCTACTGTCTTTCACTGGAAAGTTCATCTGTACATCAAACTTATTTACAGAGTGTTTCTGTCTCTGTCTCTCTCTCAGGTGTCCACATTTTACAGAGGGTGAGTGGTTGTGAGTGGGATGATGAGACTGGAGAGGTTCATGGTTTTAATCAATATGGTTATGATGGAGAAGACGTCTTATCATTTGACCTGAAGACATTGACATGGATCGCTCCTAAACCACAGGCTGTCACTATCAAACAAAGATGGGATGCTGACAAAGCTAGAATAGAATTCAATGTGATTTACCTCACACAGGTTTATCCTGAGTGGCTGAAGAAATATTTGGACTATGGCAGCAGCTCTCTGCTGAGAACAGGTAGGGTCACATGACCTGAAGTGTCATTGTATCATCACTCCAGTCAGTCTGATATGAACTTGTTTTTGGCTCTTTGTTTTGTAGTGGTCAGATTTGAGTTAGTCCTAAACAATCAGTACAGACTGACATTTCTGGATGCTGAACATTGACACTGTGATCTTTCTCTGTCTGCAGAGCTTCCCTCAGTGTCTCTCCTCCAGAAGACTCCCTCCTCTCCAGTCACCTGCCATGCTACAGGTTTCTACCCTGACAGAGCCATGATGTTCTGGAGGAAAGATGGAGAGGAGTTTCATGAGGACGTGGAGCACGGAGAGATCCTCCCCAACCATGATGGAACCTTCCAGATGAGCGTCGACCTGAACCTTTCATCAGTCACACCTGAAGACTGGAGGAGGTACGACTGTGTGTTTCATCTCTCTGGTGTAGAGGACGACATCGTCACCAGACTGGACAAAGCAGAGATCAGGACCAACTGGGGTAAGACTGGGATTAGAGGGTGCTGAATGGGACTGCATGTTGTTTGTTTGAATTCAGCTGTGAAAAAAGTCATAGAAATATTACGTATGAATAAATCCTTAGATGGATGTACTTCTGTTCTAACCTGCTTTATCTGGACCAGTTTGATTTTTTTATTTAACAGAGGAGCCGAGTCACATGACCGTCCCCATCACTGCTGCAGTGCTTGTTCTTGCTGTCGTCCTCATCGCTGTCACTGGATTCATCATTTACAAGAAGAAGAAAGGTGAGTGAGAAAAATGGAAAGTAGGCCTACTTTGATTTTAGTCTCTGAGTTGATGAACAGTAACTGTGTCAGTCCTGATAATATGACTATACCATGATGATGTGGGAGAGAAGTGATGAGAAAAGAAAGAAAGTAAGGACTAAACAGAAGGAACAGAAGTTTGAGTGAGTAGAAGAGAGGATCATATTTACTGACAACTGGAACTGAAATGATTTCTCTTTTGATTTCAGCCTCACGTCCTCCATCTTGTAAGTCAAACTTTTATTTGATTTCAACTGATCTAAGGAACAGAAGTTTGAGTGAGTAGAAGAGAGGATCATATTTACTGACAACTGGAACTGAAATGATTTCTCTTTTGATTTCAGCCTCACGTCCTCCATCTTGTAAGTCAAACTTTTATTTGATTTCAACTGATCTGACTCACACTTTATGCTGCAGATTAAAAAGTGTTTCACATTATTGTGCAGATGAACTTTTTAAAGACTGTTTCCTGTATTTAATGTTTCTAAAAGTTCAGTGCAGGATGAGTGAACTTTACACAGTTTAACAGTTTGTTTCTCACCTTACAGCTGCTGGCAGCTCTGAGCTCTGTGAGAAACTGAATCCAGAGACCTGAATGACAAACACACTCAGCGAGTTTCCTCATGTGACACATTACGTAACTTTTAGAACAGAAGAAGGGAAATGGAAAGATGGCAAAGATGGCTTCCTGCAACAATAGTTTAGTGTGATTTTGATTCATGCACTTGATAAATATATATATGTATGTATATATGCATATGTACATTTGCCTTCATATTTAGTCATTTAGCTTTTATCCAAAGCAACTGACAAAAAAGGGAAACGATCAAGGTACAGTGCAACTAGGACATGTTAACGTCCAGAGAGCGAGGGGTCATCAGGAGGAAGTGACTGATAGAGTTGAGTGTCATCTGCATAGCAGCATTGAGTACTGTGACAGTTGTAAATCGGGGTAGATTTATCATGTCCAGTTGTTGGTAGTGTTGGAGAGGAGGTCCTCTCTGAAGAGCTGGAGGTCTTCAGGAGGTTTTTGAAGGTAGAGAGTAGAGTTGGGCATAGTACGGATAAAACACTTTTGCAGAGTACGAGTATTATAAGAGTAATACAAGTCAACATCTGTGCTCGGATTGGATGAAAATCCTCATTGGGTCGCTGACTGTGTCTGCGCTCTGTGATAGGCTAGTCACAGCGCCCCTCTCCTCCCTCTCTCTGCTCTCTCACACACAGAACAGCTCTCTGTCTCTCCCTCAGTCACTCAGGTTCGCCGGTCTTTTCCATTAACGTTTAGGATTTCTTCAGCTTCAGGTTTGTTTTTACTTCAGTTTGTACTTACTTATTAACCAGTAGAGTTCTGGTAAACGTGGGTTCATTCAGACGTGGTGATGGTAAAATGCGACTCGCGTTTTACTTGATAACTGCAACCGCATGTGTTGTATTCATTGTTGCAAAACTTGTTCTGTAAATAGTTTGTTTGCTATCGTGATCAGAACCATTGATCTGAAGCACAGTGCTGATGCTGTCCTGTAAATAGGAATCAGCAATCAATATAACAATTTCTGATCAACCCATATCAATTGCATGCTTAAAGTAACATTAAAGCCCCGCCCATTTCAAAGACAACCCAACCCACCTCTGGGTTAGGCACCGCCCATTTCGAGTACAGATACAGATAATTCAGATGGTTAACAGATACAGATAATTCATGTGGTTAACAGATACAGATAATTCACATGGTTAACAGATACATATACAGATAATTCATATGGTTAACAGATACAGATAATTCAGATGGTTAACAGATACAGATAATTCATGTGGTTAACAGATACAGATGATTCATGTGGTTAACAGATACAGATACAGATAATGCATGTGGTTAACAGATACAGATAATTCATGTGGTTAACAGATACAGATACAGATAATTCATATGGTTAACAGATACAGATAATGCTGTACTCGCTCATCCCTAGTAGAGTGATGATCTGGTAGGAACTGGTTGGACGTTCCACCATCGGGGAACAACAGACAAGAAAAGTCTGGATTGCCTTGAACGAACAGGTGGGAGAGCCAGGCGTCGTTCACTGGAGGAGCGCAACAGTCATGTGGTAACATATGCCTGTATAAGGGTGTTCAAGTAGGTAGGTGCAGAACTGGAGATCTGGATCATCTGAAGGGGTTTCACTGTGCAGACTGGGAGGCCCGTCAGGAGGGCGTTACTGTAATCTAGTCTGGAGATGACCACAGCTTGTGTCAGTTGAGTAGCATGTTGACTTAAGTAAGGCCTGATTTTTATCATGTTGTAAAGTGCAAAGCGACATGACCGGGCAACTGAGGCGACATGATTGGAGAAGGTTAGTTGGTCATCAATCGTAACCCCAAAGTTTTTCACCACCCTGGTGTGGGCGAGACATAGGGAGTCAATTCTACTCGGTGGGACCTACTTGTTGTATAATGTGTATTAATGAACATAAATTAATCCAAATCAAATGTATTGTTCTTTCTTTTTGTGCTGATGTTTCACTGCACAATAAAATCCACAACTCTCAAACATTTGGCTCTTTTTCTAAGTCCACACACTCACCTGTGACTATAGATCCAGTTATATGAATATTAACTGAGCAGTCAGTATTCCACCGAGTAACTGGATGAAAAGTTTGATATTAATGTCAGCTCTGAGCAGAGGTAGCTGTCAGACAAGCTTATCTTAATATGTTTTATTATAAGCACTTCACTTCATTGTTCAAAAAGGAGACCGCGAACCCACCAAGTGGACTTCAGGGTGTGTTTCAGTAACTTGCCACAAGAGGGCAACAACAAGTGTACAGTGTGAAGTATCAGTGATTTTTATCAAGTATTCTTCATTTGGCACACGGCCCGACAAATGTCTGTAACAGAACTATTTAAAGGTGAGAAACAGGTTTGACAATCATCCATCTCTGTTCAGAACAGACACGCCTCCCTTCATGATCACTGATCAGTAAACAGAACAGAGGAAGCAGCTCGGTCTTTTCACGACACGTCTTCATCAAAACAAGATGAAAAAATTATTTTTGTTGCTTCTCTTCTGTCAAGTTTCATCATCAGGTAAGATCACTTTTTAAATCTTTACTTTTAGATCTTTGTATTTTCCTTGTGCGTGGCTCAACAACAAACTCTAGTTTAGTTTCACTTTGACCTTTGAACTGAATCTCACTGAAATACATGATGATGTGTATTTATACTGAATATATAAACCTTGTTTGTCCTGCAGTGAAACACTCCTTGAAGTATTTCTTTACTGGATCTTCTGGAGTCACAAACCTCCCAGAGTTTGTAGTAACTGCAGTCTTTAATGACATTCTGATAGGTTATTGTGACAGCAACACAAAGAAGATAGAAATAAAACATGACTGGATGAAAAAATTGGCAGAAGACGATCCTCAGCAGTTTGAGTGGCACAATATGCAGTGTTTTCAGAGAATGCCAAACTTCTTCAAAGCCACGATT
>NW_020859835.1:0-846 GCF_000972845.2 Larimichthys crocea | reverse complement strand
AAGCATGAAGGACTAAAACCTGTAACCATCCTGCTGATATTTCATAAATTCCCATTGTTGTGTTTTTTTAAGTTTGAGGTCGAGTCACGATTTTTCTTTTTGGACTTGTAGATAGTAGTTGTAGTTGTAGTTGTAGATCCGTGAAGACGTTTTACCTCTCAACCAAGAGGCTTCTTGGCATTATAAAACATGAATGTATACCATCTATAACACCACCTACATGTCATTCAAAGCGTCCACGCTCTTAACCCTGCATAACTTTAAGCCTTAATATAATATGAACAGGTGAGTTGTATATAAATTCACCCTCAGTACAGTTGTCATGAACGGGGAAATTAGCTACAGAGACCAAAACTGTTTTTTGTACCAGGCTGTAAACATGTTTATTTCTGCTGTGAAGTTGGACATTTGGACATGGGGACTTATGGAGACTGACTCACTTCTGGAGCCAGCCTCAAGTGGACATTTGAGGAACTGCAGTTTTTGGCACTTCAGCATCGGCTTCACTTCACAGCCACGGAGGTAGAAATATGACCAATTGAACAATTCCTTACGTGTCCGTAGAAACACGCTCAGAATCGCTCTAGAAATACGAGATAAAGGACGTCATATGTCGACAGACTTCTTGTCAATTTGGCAACTCAACAACTCACCACCAGTGCTAATTTAGTGTGAGAAGACCGTAGGAATGAGGTCACTCAAGAGCTAGTTGGTGGATCAGATACAAGGTGAATTAAACAAAGTAATTCAGTTTTAGTTTAGGTGTTTTATCAATAAATGGTATAGATGACCTTAAATATTGGGTCAATCTATACCATAAGTATTGGAAAGTAAGGTCTGGACTTA
>NW_020859834.1:0-518 GCF_000972845.2 Larimichthys crocea | reverse complement strand
GGAGGTGCGACGCCTCGTCGGGCGTCCGAGGCAGGCCGCACGCTGGGAGGAACGAGGGCCGTGTGAGGGACAGTGAGGAAGGCGAGGAGGCGAGGGAAAAAAGGAGAAGAAGTAGACAGATGTGGCGAAGGACGGGGGGAAAGTGGAGGTGCGGCGCCTTGTCGGGCCTCCGTGAGCACGTTGAACCAGGGCGAGAAGGAGAAGAAGTAGACGGACGTGGCGAAGGACG
Organism: Larimichthys crocea; assembly: GCF_000972845.2. Classification (NCBI taxonomy): domain Eukaryota; kingdom Metazoa; phylum Chordata; class Actinopteri; family Sciaenidae; genus Larimichthys; species Larimichthys crocea. The sequence goes on along the minus strand of NW_020859834.1, from coordinate 289 downwards.
GGGGGAAAGTGGAGGTGCAACACCTCGTCGGGCCTCCGAGGCAGGCCGCGTGCTGGGAGGAACGAGAACTGTGCGAGGGACAGCGAGGAAGGCGAGGAGGCGAGGGAAAAAAGGAGAAGAAGTAGACGGACATGGCGAAGGACGGGGGGAAAGTGGAGGTGCAACGCCTCGTCGGGCCTCCGAAGCAGGCTGCGCGTCGGGAGGAACTAGAGCCATGCGAGGGACAGCGAGGAAGGCGAGATGGCGAGGGAAAAAAGGAGAAGAAGTAGACGGACGTTGCGAAGGACGG
>NW_020859833.1:0-8454 GCF_000972845.2 Larimichthys crocea | reverse complement strand
AAACACACAGGAGACTTTTGCATCAGATTAAATGTGTTTTATTTAACGTGCAACAAATGAATGGACGTGTATGGAGATAGAGGTGAGTGTTTGTAGAAGAATGTAGGAGCCATGGACATGAATGAAGGTTGCAGTAGGTGTGGTGAGATAGAGAAAAGGTGAAGATCATCATGTCGACATACTCACGGGTTCCTGGAATATAGACAAGAGAAAGGTGTGTTAAATAGGTAACGTATTGGTAGTTGGGCTACTGAAATGTAGAAATCAAGCCCACTCGCCGATTCTTTCTCTACTCTCCACCAACTCCTCTTAAGGCAATGTTAATGTTACACTTATTTAATGATCGCTGCGTGTTTATTCAGGTCAAATAATGCCATTTCTAAAGCAAGGCATATATTTACAACATGTCAATGGATGTATGATGAATTGTCCGGGTGTGTTAATCAGCCGCAGCTGCAGACCTGTTACGGTCTCGCAAAGGTGACACTGATCACCTCAGAGGTAAACGACAACGTGCGGTTTTAACAGATTTTAACACTCAGGATGTAGTTATGGACGACATGGTTACATGTAAATACCAGCCCTTGCGTTATAACATGTCACGTGATCTATGTGAGATGTTGAATATTGATTTGGTTAAGCCGTTCAAAAAATTTGAAAAGGCGATGTCATGGTTCTGCGGGCAATCTTTGTAAGACGGAAAAAGTGGTTGATGAGGTAATTCTTTTTCTTTAGAGCTGTGTGTCATGCAATAGTGGGATCTCAAAAGGCTCATCGCAAGTTGCGCCTCTTTGTATGAAGTAATAATGCTGATAACAATGACATCATATGCAGTGATAGGTGAAGCATAACAACCTGTAGCCGAGTATATTGAAAATGGTAAAAATAAGTTATGTTGGTACCTGCATTTCAAAAGTTGAAATTCAAGCACAGCCAAATGCTTTGGGGTGTAGATGTATTATATTTAGTGCAGGGAAGTGGCTAGGTTAGGTTCCAAAAACAAAAAAGCAGACAGTGAGGCATTTATCTTTCAAAGTGGGTGAGAATAATTTCGAGCGGTTAGTTGTTGTTCAGGACAGCAGTAAAAATAGCTTGCTTTGAGTTATGGTAAAGATGTTAAGTAGACACACAGTATATGGCCAAAAGCCCTGTAACAGGATGAGAAGTAAAACAAGTAGTGTAAAATCTAACCTATTACTGTTTTTCCTAAAATATTTTAAAACCAAAAAATGATGCCCAACATAGAAAAAATATCAAAGCAATGTGGTTGCGCAAGAGAAGAAAAAACAACGTTCAAAACAATACAAAGTAGAATGAATGTTCATAGGAGAAAAGTAAACAACTTTCAAAAACAAAATAGAAGATGAATATGTATAAGAGAGAAAATGATAAACCAGTAATAAAAGAAAATAGAAACAAGAGATTTGTTAGAGAGAAAATGATAAACCAGTAATAAAAGAAATATAACAAGAGATTTGTATAGAGAGAAAATTAAACAACTTGTCAAAACAAAATATAAAGAGTTTTTGGATAATGTATAGAGAGAAAATGATAAACCAGTATAAAAAGAAAATTAAACAAGAGATTTGTATAGAGAAGAAAATTAAAACAACTTTTCAAAACAAAATATTAAAGATATATGTATAGAGAGAAAATGATAAACCAGTATAAAAGAAAATATAAACAGGATGAGTTTATAGGGGAGAAAGCCAAATAATTTATAAACAAAAATATCACAAGATTTGCTGTATCGAAATAAAGGCTAAAGAGCGAAGTCAAAGTAAATATAGGTTAATCTGACACATAAACATAACATTAAAGTTAGAAGTGCAAAAACGTATCGTGGCATGTAGAGTTTTAGGAAGCGGGTTAGTGCAGGTGTTTTAGAATAAAAGGCAGCAAATTAAAGCCAGGCGCAGGATTTCAATTTTGTTATGCAGCGCTTTTGTAGATAAGGTCAAGACGGGCAAGATTGTGTGTTGGTGTTTGCCATGATTATTGTTTAGACATCAAGTTCGGGCAGTGTAGAAAAGAGTATTATAGGCAGAAAGCTGGTGTGTGTTTTGATTGCAGATCAGTGTATTACAGACAACTATCGACACGCTTGCAGTGGGAGTTGTGAAAGTCATGGAGTTTTGTGTTAAAAACTCACCTAGAAGTGAGTTATGGATTTGTTATACGGTCCATTATAAAATTAATAAGGGTGAAGTGCCGCTGAAAGTAGCAAAACAATTTGCACTTGCCCTAGTCCAAGTGAACTGGCATGTTTAAATAAGTTTAGAGCAGCATTTAATAGCCTGCATATCCCTTTTTATGAAATGTTGGCCGTGCCCAAAGGTGGGCAAAATGGAGTTTCATGGACCTGGTACGTGTGTTCCGCAAACATTGTTTAAAACGACAATTTGCTTCCACGTACGTCATGGAATGGGTCTTTATTGCCCAGCAAGCTCAAGCGCAAGCTTACTTATAAAGGCCATTATGAAGATGAATATGTGGAACGAACACTATTAAGCAGGCGCTCATATTTTAAAAGATAATAATATTTATTATAAAGAAGTCCACTTTAATACAGAGTGGCTGAATGAATTTTGTAAGATGATGAAATAAGCCAGATGTCCAACAGATCAAACTGGTAAGTGTTAGCCGTCATCTGTGGCCAGATGATGAATTTTTTGCACGACAGGCAGCAGCACTGTATGTTTTCAGGACACCTGCTTGATGCCTGTTTGATATTGGTCAGGAGGCGGCTTGACCAGTATTTTTGAGGACAATATTGAATTTGGCTCCAGCAGAAGGTAACTGTCCTGTTAAGCTGGTGACAGACCATGCTAATGAAGCAGATGCTTCCCTGTGTTGTTTCCCAAGGGTGCCTACATACGACATGCTAGACAGCATCGTTTTGAATTTGGCGCGTTTATTTTAAACCGAATTTTTTACATGCAGAGGGACGCTTTGCACAAAATGTTGAGTATATTTTTTTGCTCAATATATGTCTGAACTTGAACAGGTTTGTGTCAAATGTGTCAATTGCATGAGGGAAGGGCAAGGGAAAAGGAAGGAATCACAAATTCCAGTTGTGAGACTTCAACACTGAGGCGTCGCTGAGGGAGCTTTTACAGTTTGACGATGGCTGTTAGCGGTTCTTAAAACCGATTAGAGGCACCCCAGCTTTTTGGCAGGGGGCGGCAGCGTGACTTGTTGGCTTGTTGTAAGGCGCTAGGTATCCCACGTGGTTTTGGGTCCCTTTTCTGGCAGGCTGCATGCGCTGGAAAACCTTCTTTCTAGCATTTTGAAGGCAGGCAGGTCGAACAGACACTGTGGACAGCTAGAGTTGGGCAGAAATAGGTGTGAGCTTTTGCGGCGTATCCTGTCCACTGCAGGCGAGAATGTTTGATTTTTCCGCTGCATTGTTTCCTCAGGAAGTGCTGATGTCTCCAGCAAATCCAATTGGGGTGGGGGGGCGGGAAATAAAGGATATTTTTATAGGGTGGAATTTCCAGCAAAAGGTGGTTCCCCACATGTCCAGTGCCTCTTTTGGATCGAGAATGCTCCTTATGATAAAAAAAAAACACAGAGCGCAAGGTAATTGAGTTCATTGATCGTTATGTGACATGCGAATTACCGCCAACCGATGAAGAATTATTGGACACTGTAACATCTGGCAGCAAAGCATTCTAAACGAACACGCAAAACCTGTAGGAAGGGCAAAACGGTGGTGTAGTTTCAATTTTCCCAGGCAGCCACTGCACGTACGTTTCATGTCTCGCCTCTCTCATCATGAGGACTACATGTGCGTCCAAGCTCACTGAGGGAACAGAGTGCGTGCAATTGTACAGAAAGACCCGTTATGAAAAGGAGGAGTATGCTGGCAGACATCATGTCAAGAGCAAAGCAGCTGGCAGAGATGACACCCTAACTTTGAAACTGCTGAGCAATTTGTTTTTCGGCATGTAGGTGTTAGCCAGGGTCGATTTGAGGCTGCTACGATCGTTGTGCTACCAAAACACAAGTTGTTTTGAGAGGCAGGCTAACGCTGGTTGGATCAATCAATATAGCAAACCCTCTTGAAGTGTTGGAATGCCAATATTGACATCCAGTTTGTGTTGACGCGTATGCCTGTGTTGTTTTATAATCTTACTTACATCTCATAAAGCAGAGAAAGAAATGGGATTATTGTTGCAGTGTGCACAACGTGGAGGCACTAAGGAGGGCAACAAAGACGCGCAAGGAGAGCTTAAAAATTTGGGGAGTGTTTATCTCCACAACCGAGACGTATGTGGCTCAGGAGGCTTGTTTAATAGACTCACAACCGCATTGAAAAGAGGTTCGCGAAAAGTTTTATTTGTTCCTGTAGGTGAACAGACTGTTAGAATGAGTTTGCCTTTAAAGATGTTACACAAAAGTCTTCATCGCCTAATTTCAGTGCGATGACATGTGGATGATTGAACATTGTAGACAGATACAGGAACAGGCCAACGCTGCTTTTTTCGCGACATGTGTTTGGCTTCATTTGCATCGCAGTAATCGCGTTTTTGTCTAAACCGAAACTGCTGTCCAATCGTATTCAACTTGGAAACAAGTGTGGTTTATGTTCTTAAAAGAACACGCAAAAACCTGCGGTTTGTGCGCGATGTGCGTTTCTCTGAAACTAAAACCCCGAATTGTTTTATCAAAAGCTTCTACAGTTGTTCATCCATATTACGCAAAAGAACAGTTGAAACCTGTAGGCTTTGTAAACATTTCAAGAGTTTTATCTTAATGGCCAAGTGATAGCGGTGACAATTTGATGGCATTCTGTCAAATCTGTGGTTGACAGGAATCGGCAGAGCATTTGAAGTCGAAAGTGAGCAGTTTAGATAATGTTGAAGAGCTCATCAACAATGATGGGATTGCTGATGAATGCCTGTGTCAGTTGTGCCCTGAACAGGAGTTAGATAGATTAGAATGCAGGGAATCGGAGAAAGAGGAAACCCAAGCCACTGACGAGCCGCTGGAAGGTATCGCCAGACCTTAGCTGGGGTTCAGCGAGAACAGACGGCTCAGTTAGAAAAGCGGAATACCACCATGTGCAGAAGTGACGGTTTGGCGTTACTTACGCTCTCTCATGAGACACAGATGGGTATTTGTTTATCAAGTCAAGACAGGGTGTTTGAAGCAGGCCACAGGGACAGAAGCCAGGACCCATTCCACATTTTTTTTACAGGGTGGTGCTGGCACAGGTAAAAGCCAGTAATAAAGGCCTATTCAGTACGAGCAACGAGGGGTTTTAGCACCGTGTGGTCATCATCCAGATGACATTTGTGTTTTAGTTGACTGCTCCAACAGGGATTGCCGCATACAGTTTAAAAATGCAACTACTATTCATAGCACATTCAGCATTGGTAAAAGATGTACGCTTACCGTACACACCTCTGGGTGAGGAAAAGCTGAACTCTTCGCGCTAAATATAGTAGCTTGCACTTTAATCATCGATGAAATCTCATGGTTTGACCATAATGTATTGGCTGACATCCATGGGAGATTACGGCAATTAAACAAAGAGCGACAGTTCACGTTTTGGAAATGTAGCCATCATGCTGTTGGAGATTTTTTTCAGTTCCTCCAGTGCGTGGAAAACACTTATGTTCAAAATTGTTGGTATCGATTTGTGGTCTGGTGTTCTCAACAATTGCATGTTAAACACAGAGTGTTCGGGCAAAAAAGATCAGCAATTTGCCAAACGCTAACGAGTGAGAACACTCTAAGGGTACTGCATGTTGGGTTGTGATTTACAACTCCTTAATGCACGCGAAACCGGGTGAAGACAGCTCTGCTGTGCATATGTTTCCAACCAACAGACAAGTCAGGGAACATAATTTAGAACAAAATTATGAAAACATGTCGCGGATTATGTTCTGTAATTAGTGCTCCAGGATTAACAACAACAGTTCCAAAACGGTAAACTTGTTTTGTTAAAGGGTCGTCATTCCAACGCCAGGAAATAATGCTTGGAGGAAGACTTACTTTTAGGGAAAGGAGCCCGTGTCATGTTGTGGCAAAAAATGTTGACGTGGCTGACGGTTTAGTCAAGGGGGTGTGCGGCTTATGTCTCAGAAATTGTCTATGCGGAAATGAGGAGAAGAAGTTTCACTGGTAAAAGTCTACGTCATGTGACATGCTGACGTTTGGCAAAACTTTGGAGGAACGGGCTGTGCACATCCACCTGGGTGGTTGACCGCAGCCTCTGTTGCAATTGATACAGGAAGAGGAACGGGGCACTATAAGGGTGGCATGCGACGTCAATCCCACTCAACTAGTTGGGCTTTGCAGCAGTACATAAAGTACAGGGTCTGACTGTTGATTGAGGCGGTAGTGTATTGACAGAGTTGTTCAACCTGGGGCAAGATATGTTGCCTTTAAGCCGGGTCAGAAGGCTATCAGGTTTGATTCTGAAGGACTTTAAAGAAAAGCCATATATTGTAAAGACAGCATTAAAGAGGCTCTAAACACATGTCCCCGTTCTAATTGACAACATTCAAACATACAAATGTGGAACAATGCGTTCAGCGTATTTTTAATGATGTCCATGGGTTTGGACTGCACGTGAAAGACCTTGCTTCGTGTATACAGCATTTAAAGCCGCAGTGTGTTTGCTGTTACAGATACCATGGTTGTCGATAGTCCCTCAGTTGTGACCATTGATGGTTATCATTTTCATAGTGTTCCTAGGAACGAGTCTTATAGTGACCACAGACTGTTGGGTATCAAAGCCCAACAACATGGTGGTGTTGGTATGTATACCTCAGACAATTTGGTCTTTGACATTATACAAGTAACTTCTGTCAATATCGAATGTCTGAATACAATTTTTACTGGAAACAGAATGTTGGTTTGGCGGTTGTGTTTATCGCCCCCATCGATCCCATGTCCTCTTTTTAGCCAGCATCTTGGGACGTTGCTTTGATTATGTGGAACCACAAGTGACAGTTTTCTGTCATGGGGACTGTAATGAAAAGTGGTTACTCAAAATCTATTGGCAACTTTATGACACAAAGAGGCTAGGTTCAACCCCAGCATGTTTCAGAAGCCACAACAGCCAAGGGAACACTAAATTGATCATGTGGTATGTTAAAACAACACATTTCGATGTGAGCTGTGTTGTGCTGCAGACGTACTTCAGCGACCATGATGCAATTATGTGTGAATTTACACGTGGAACTGATAACAATGTTGTCGACATGTAACTGAGCTTCTTAACTATTGCTCATTTTTTCATGGGCGCAAATAGAGTTTAATCAATAGGTGAGCTAGCTGTGATTACAATCCATATGGCCACCATAGGATGGTTGGTTTGGGAAAGAACATGGTTTGTCTGATAGTCCCTCATTTGAAACTGTGACCAGTGATGGTTATCATTTTCATAATGTTTTCCCTAGGAACGAGTCTTATAGTGACCACAGAAACTGTTGGGGTAATCAAAGCCAACAACAGGTGGGGTAGTTACTATTGCTACAGTAATGGCATGATGGAAAGGGTTGTAACGTGGGACAGAGATATGTATTATGTTTTGTGTTTATTTGTTTTGTGTTGTTTTTTGTTTAAGGCATGTGTTCATTAATTTATCAAAATATATAGCGCTTTTTCATTTATAATGCATGTTCATGAGGTGAGTTGTACTTGACAAATGATGCAAACAAAGTGTCGGTTTCCTTTATGGAATATCCAGGACGACTGAAACTCCAGCTGATTCATACAACTCTGTACTATTGTAATTAACCGCAGAACTTTATTGGTTAAAACAGTTCATATGAAATACCTGCCATGTTATATAATGTGACTTGGCTTTACTGTGTAATCAAAACAATCTGTAGCGCCTCTGCATTTTGCACCCTCATTACACCAGTAATTTATGAAATGGACGTACACTTTATATGGTGTACTTCCTACCTTGATGTAAGGTTACTACATAAACACATAGTAATATCAGGTTGCAGGACCTTTTCCCTCCCTTTGTTTCCCCTTCCCCCCATGTCCCCTTCCCTATGTTGTGTTGTCCCTGTAGATTTTGTCAGTGCTGTGTTTCTGTATACAGTTTGGGACATCATGCACTCATCTGGGCTGAAGACCTGCATTGATCACACTGTTCCCGGACCTCACTGCAGCTCTGAAGAGTCAAAAACCGCATCATACCTCGCCAATGTCCTCCTCATCCCTCTCTGACTGAATAAGGGTAACTTCAATCTAATTTCATGTTTTTTCCTAGGATCCAATCTCCTTATTTAACACACCTTTCTCTTGTCTATATTCCAGGAACCGTGAGTATGTCGACATGATGATCTTCACCTTTTCCTCTATCTCACCACACTACTGCAACCACCTTCATTCATGTCCATGGCTCCTACATTCTTCACAACACTCACCCTCTATCTCCATACACGCCATTCATTGTTGCACGTTAAATAAAAAAAAACACAG
>NW_020859832.1:0-585 GCF_000972845.2 Larimichthys crocea | reverse complement strand
TTCTGCACAAACTGTCAGAAACCACTTCAGGGAAACTCATCTGCATGCTCGTCGTCCTCATCAGGGTCTCGACCTGATTCCAGTTCATCGTCGTAACTGACTTGAGTGGGCAAATGCTCACATTCAATGGTGTCTGGCACGTTGGAGAGGTGTTCTCTTTATCGAGGAATCCCGGTTTGTGGCAGCATATGTGGCATGGTGTGGGTGAGTGGTTTTCTGATGTCAATGTTGTGGATCGAGTGGCCCATGGTGGCGGTGAGGTTATGGTATGGGCAGGCAGACGATGAACACTGGTGCATTTTATTGATGACATTGTGAATGCACAGAGATACCGTGACGAGATCCTGAGGCCCATTGTTGCAGCATACTCACTGGATATGTCACTCACTGAGCATGTTTGGGATGCTCTAGGTCGGTGTATAGGACAGCGTGTTCCAGTTCCTGCCAATATTCAGCAACTTCGCACAGCCATTGAAGAAGAGTGGACCAACAAATAAAACAATAAAATAAAACAAAACTGCACATTTCAGAGTGGCCTTTTATTGTAGCCAGCCTAAGGTTCACCTGTGCAATAATCATGCTGTC
>NW_020859831.1:0-927 GCF_000972845.2 Larimichthys crocea | reverse complement strand
GACACGAGCGTTTTGAGTCCACGACGAATTGCAGCGACGGAGCTGAAGAAACGAAAACATCGTGTTTGTTTGTTTGTTCGTGTTTGTTCGCGTTTTATACGAAAACAGAGCAACATGCCCAAAGTGAAGAGAAGTCGGAAGCCACCTCCAGACGGCTGGGAGCTGATTGAGCCCACTTTGGACGAGCTGGATCAGAAAATGAGAGAAGGTGAGCCGGTAGATGAGGAATGTAAAGCCGTAACATGAAGCGTTAAACGGAGCAGCTTGTCCTCACTTTGACTCCAGTTCAGGTTGTTTTACAGCTTATTAATCTGTAGGTTGTGCTGGTGAAATGATTTTTATTTATTTAAGAGATGGAAACTCGACTTGATAACTAAGATTCACGTGTTTAATGTCCGTAATGTCCAAAACTCCGTGACTCTGGTGTCCACAAACTGACTGTACTCACAGCTTTGGCAAACTTGGTGCAGGAAAAGACACAAAGCTGTTTTTACATACACAGGCCTGAAATACAACCACACACACACACACACACACACACACAGCTCACAGAGCAGTTTTGGGTTCAGTACCTTGCTCAAAGACACTAAACTCTCCATCCACCAGTCCAACCCTCCACACTTTGGTCCCTACGGTTCCCAAACTAAACCCCTGCAGACTGAACTACTGCCGCCCAATTAAAATAGGTTCCCAAATCAAATCAAGTTTATTTGGCCCTCTACAACAGCCAGACGGTACCCAAAGTGCTTTACAACAAAGCCGTAAAAACAATACATGACAGGTACGTAACAATTAAATTAAAATACAATTAAAATTAAAAGTGCTGTAGTGTTAAAAACCTTCCAGAAATACACAAGAAGCAGCAGACAGTGAGTACACCTGAAGGAACGGCACTGCTCTATTCGGAATAAAACGCCAATCTAAAAA
>NW_020859830.1:0-546 GCF_000972845.2 Larimichthys crocea | reverse complement strand
TAAGAGACACTTTTAATGTATTTTTTATAAACTCAAAATTAAAACTGGATAAAGGTTTTACACTAAGAAAACAAAAATAAAACAAATTAATATGAACACCCTAACATAAAATAACATAATGCACATGGAATGAATCAAATTTTTCAGGATACTGATTAGATACTGTCACAGCTAACAGAACTGACTCAGCCACAGGATGCCAGCAGCCAAACCTGACAAGAAAACCACCTTGTAGGCTACTGTATTTGCTGCCAGACAGGCCACCTCTGGTTTCTGGGGGTTGTGATCAGTCAAGGGGCGGCTGTTTTTACAGGAAAGTAGATGCTAAGAATAGATGATAACTGCACTGCATAGCGGTTGGTGTAGGCTTAACGAACACTCATTGCTATGAGTTACTATAAATGCTAATTAATGTTTGTGACAAGCACATGATAATTCTGGTTTTGAAAGGCACTAAAGAAATAAAGTTTACTCACTTAACTACAGTTTGCATCTTCAACTTTTTTTTTATAGTTGCAGAAAGAGGCTGCCAAGGACAATTCATTC
>NW_020859829.1:0-551 GCF_000972845.2 Larimichthys crocea | reverse complement strand
CCCATGATGCATTGACCTGTTTCAGATCCTTGGCCTAGTAGTGTTACATCCTCGGTCAAGTTGTGCTGCTATGTAGAGATAACTTAAGGAGGAAGACCTTCTCCTCACTCACCTTGACTTTTGACTCTCTCTTGAAGTTACTCTTCTCCTTGTCCCATCTTCATCAATTGGCAGCTAGCTTTATCTTCAGGGCTGTCTGAGGGAAGCTCCTTGCTAATCTTCTTGTACTCCTGTGTAGTGTTTTTTAATGGAGCCCAGCTCTTTGTTTAGAGCCTCCTGGTCCTGCATGTTTTCAGCAGGGCTGTCCTTGTTTGGACCACATTTGTCTATTTTCAGGCCTTGATAAGTGACTGCAATACACAAATGTAGATGTAGCAGGTAAAAATACAGTCTCATCTTAACTTTGAATAGACACATAGTCCATTCCAAATTCAGCTGCACACCACATATCCTTTAGAATAGGGTTCAACGCTAAATTCTAAAAGTGGTCAGACGCTCAACCAGACATCAGCTTTTCTTTTTTATATATATATATATAACGTCATCACATC
>NW_020859828.1:0-590 GCF_000972845.2 Larimichthys crocea | reverse complement strand
TTTGATGCTTTTTGGCTAATGTTGTTGTTGTTATGTTTTTAAAGCTTTTTAATTGTTGCTTGAAGAAATTATGCTTGGCCTCGTAACGCATGCACCATGTATGCAAAATTGGACCAATGTACCTTATGCTACGAGGGTAATGTATCATGAAGTGGTGCTTTGGCAAGAGATTTTTTTCAGGAAATAATTGCTTGAACAGCCGATGATGATTAATGATTAAATGTTTGAGGTATATGGTCATGCCTTCTGACAGGACTGGTGAAAATACAATGTTAACAATATGTAGAAGCAAAAGCAGGAGATGCCAGTGTTTATCATCTGTCTCGATCAAATCACCAAATAGTAAAGGCGTATTGCATAACAAGCACCAAGATTGTATGGCATTCAACCCCAAGTCATTACTGCCATCCATCAACTTATCTGTTGGCAGAGGTGGACGGTTTCGCTGCTGATTGAAACCATAGTCATACGAATGTATTCTACCAGCTATTTGTTCAGCACTTAGGAAGTTACCTTGAATGTACTTCAGAATCAGTTTCACCTCAAACTGACCGACCCCCTCTTCATCATGCATTATATCTACAGAGAAG
>NW_020859827.1:0-587 GCF_000972845.2 Larimichthys crocea | reverse complement strand
ATCTTATTTGTCCTTAGCATTGAGACTGGCAGAGACTTTTTACCAAAATGTACAGATATAAGGGATAGTTAATGAAGCAGGGTTAACTCATCAGATAGCTCCAAACAAATAAAAAACAATGCAGCGCTTGGAGGTCCATCCATTCTCTAATTGTTAGAGTTGAGACTGTAAAAATTAGCTTATTACCTCGACTTCTTTTCTTGTTTCAGTCCCTCCCTGTAAGAGAACCTGCTTCCACTTTAAAACGTGTTAGACAAACTAATCTCAACAGTTATCTGGCAAAGGAATAGGCCGAGGGTCTTAAAGACTTCAAACCCTTCATTTGCCTCAGGACAAGGGAGAACTGAAACATTATTATTGGGCTGCACCAATATATGCTGCAGTAGAATGGAAACGATCAGGAGGCAATATGGACTCTGATAGAGCAGGACTCAGTTAGAGGTGCTTCTTTATCAATACTACACTTTATTGATACCAGGTCAATCAATAAAATAAAAATAAAGAATGAATGGATAAAACACACTTTAAAGTCTGGACAACAGTTAAAAATGCTCAGGGGACTGGAGGGTCAAGCTGATAGTAGGAAA
>NW_020859826.1:2056-2469 GCF_000972845.2 Larimichthys crocea | reverse complement strand
ACATGGTTACTATGGGTCTCTTGGTTGGGAGAGTAGATGAGTATGTCGTCAAGGTAAACGTATACAAACCATTCTTTATGGTGATGGCGTTCAGGGGGCTGTAATCAATGCAGGGCCTAAGAGATCCGTCCTTTTTCCCCACAAAGAAAAAACCCCTGCTGCTGATGAGGAAGGACGGATAAGCCCCGCCTTCAGCGATGACTCGATGTACTCCCTCATGGCTGCCCTCTCCGGGCCGGAGATGGAATACAAGCGGCCCTTGGGAATGGGGGAGCCAGGGATTAGGTCTATGGCGCAGTCATAAGGCCGGTGTGGGGGAAGTGCCAAGGCCTTGGCTTTGCTAAAAACCTCGCTGAGGTGGTGGTAGCAGGGAGGCACGGATCTCAGGTCGGGGTTCTCAGAGTCTGTGGCAG
>NW_020859826.1:0-2046 GCF_000972845.2 Larimichthys crocea | reverse complement strand
TGCAGAGTCAATGGACAAAGGAGAGGAACCAGCTGTCCGTTCAGTCATTGAAGGGGATCTTGTTTCTGCAATACAATTTCAAAGACATGTCTTGCAAAGACTTCCATGCTCATATGTTGAGCAACAAAAAAGTACTGAGAAAAATCAGCTCTACAGCAAAATATAAATGGGCTGACAAGAAGGACGAGGAGGAAAAACCGGACGAAGAGGAGGAAAAACCAGATGAGGAAGAAGACCAGGATTAAGCATAAATGGACTGACAATAAGGAAGAGGAGGAAAAAAACGGACGAAGAGGATGAAAAACCAGATGAAGACGAAGACCAGGATAAACCAGGAAAGTAAAGAAGATCCATTTATATTTTGGTTAGTTTTTGGTACATTTTTAGTTACTTTCTAAGTTGTTAATATACAAGAGGATTTTTTGTTAGATATTTTATTTTCATTTTTCCAGAAGACAATTGTTAACCTTCTTTTTCAATAGCCTACAACAGACATTGTTGCATTCATGTCTGAAATTGAGGCTGAGTTTCAGTGTTGCTGTTCAGAGTTGTTAACTTGTGTCTGAGAGAAGTTGATTGAGACATTATTTCTTTCTTTGAAACATTCATAAATTGTAAAGCACTTTTTGACTTTTTGAATAAATGCATTTAAATAAAACCTTTCACATTGAGTAACAGAAATAATTTGTAATTGAAGTTATTTTTGTGTGTGACTTTTACTTGGGGAAAAAAAGGTCGTGTCCAAGAATACTTACTCCAAAGAATACTTTTTAAATTTTTTTTTACAGAGGCTCTACTATTAACAACGCAAAAAAAGGCTTTTGACAGCAGCACTAAGTTTGAATGACATAAAAAATGAAGCTACAATAAATAAGGCTACAATGTTGTGATAATAACCACATCATCGGGGGTGAATAAAGCTAAAAATGGAGGTTCCTATGAGGCCACAGCCATGGGCCAAAGTTGTTTAGCAGGTTTATTGCATTTTGCACACTTTAAGGTGTACACAATTACAAGCACAGACTTTAAGTCTGCTCCTGTCAAAATGTGACATATTTCACATTTACTAAAAAATACTTGTGCACAGTTCAGAAGAAAGACAAACTGTGAGGAAAGAAGAAACAGAGGTTGAGAGATTAATTGGAACACTGCAATTAACTGTAACACCTCAGCTGAAGCAAAACGTAGAAGCTAGCCTGAGCAACTGGTGATCTATTCCAGACACATGAGCGGAGAGCAGCAGATTGTCAGGCCGGGACTCAAATGAGGACTCAGATGCAGAGTAAGGCTGAGAGTAGCTTTTAATCAGGACTTGAATAACCCCCGAAAGAGTGAGGCTATAAAGTAGGCCTAAACTAAGAGAAACAAAAATCACTCCGAGGAGGAAAAACTCTGAACTAATTTTACTAAAGGTTAACAAAATCAAAATCACTCACAACGAGGAGAAAACAAAGGCTATGAAAACATTAACTAAGGGCGCTCTTACGAGGCTGACAAAACACTAGGCTGAACACTAGGAAACAAAAAGGGCTAGACTAAGAATAATACAACAAAAAACACTCTTACGAGGAAGAAAACAACAGAACCCTAGAGCTATAAAGCTATGGCTGAGGCTAGAAAATTACAACAAAAAATCACTCTTACGAGGAAGAAACAAAAGAACACTTGATCGAAAAGCTATGGCTGTGGGTTTAAGGCAAGAAGGCTTTGGTGAACGCTGCAAGAGACGAAACACTTCGGCACGGGACAAAGGGAGACGCAGACAATAAATACACCAGGTAATGGGGAACAGGTGGAAACAATCAGGGCGGGGAAGACAATCAGACCGGTGACACATGAGGAAGGGCAAGTGACCTGAAACGAGAGGAGAGGTATCTTTCAAAATAAAACAGGAAGTGACAAGACAAGACAAAAACCCAGCTTGACCTCACCGCGGTGTGACAGTACCCCCCCCTCTAGGGCCGACAGCTGACGGCCCAGGCTGGTCAGGGTGGTCTTCATGAAAATCGTCAATAAGGCCGTGGTCCATGATGTGCCGCGAAGGCA
>NW_020859825.1:0-791 GCF_000972845.2 Larimichthys crocea | reverse complement strand
CTTTAAACTATCAAGGACCTGAAAGGCCAGTTCCTTTTGACCACCGTCCATTTTTTCAATGTGTTCTTCCAAAGTGTATTCACAAAGCTGAAGACCGAGATATCCAAAGTACCCATCCTCTTCAAAGTCAATGTATCGTACAACAGATGCATCATAAAGCTTGGGAAGTCGTAGAATTCCCTCCTCATTCTTTAGCTCCTGATAGTTGCATTTAGACATTCTCTTGATAGCAACTTCAGTGCCATCATCTCTCAACCCTAAGAAGACCTCAGTACTATGACTTCCTTGTGCTATGCGAAACTCTGCATCATTCACATAAATCATGCTCCCAATTCTGGTCACTTTACTTTCATCAGTGCTTTCAAGCTTCTCTAACTTGTGTCTCCACCTCTTGCTGATTTGTAGCCATTTTCTTGATGATATCCTCGGGTTACAAAATGGCTTCACGTTTGAAAGAGACTCCATAATAGAAAATGATGTTTGATCAGAGTTTGGTTTGCTGAAATGATTTTTCAGTCCTCTGAGCACTTCTTTCAGACGGTCATTCATTTTTATGCCTGCAGAGATCAGTACATCATCAGGCACTGAAGTTACCCCCACTGATATAAAGATGCTCGCCGCGTGTTCAACTGAAAGTAAGTTTGCAAATACACCGTACGTGTAGACTCTAATGTCAAAGAAGTGTTGTTCTTCAACAAAAGGGACAAGTGTTTTGCATAACTTCTCAACAAATTTGGGGTCCCAGCCATTCATGCCTTTTGTTTTGTGTGTTATCACATAGAGTGTTTGCA
>NW_020859824.1:0-3636 GCF_000972845.2 Larimichthys crocea | reverse complement strand
AATTTTTTTTTTTTTTTTTTTTGCGTTTTTTTGCGTTTGGACGCGGGGCAGGGAACCAGAGCACTGGAGGAAACCCGGAGATACTCGATGTTCTTTAGTTCTACCTATCCTCTTCACAATCTGTGGTTCCTAACCCCAAGACAAGTGAAGGGTCCTCTTCCAGGACAGAAGGTGGTTCTGCTTCCTTTCTGGAAGAGTCCCTGAAGGCCTATCTTGGGATTAGAGGGCCAGGTCAGGGACTGATGGTCGCTGCTGCTTGCACTGCTGTCCTCAGCCTGCTTTGGAGGTTCGAGGGGCCAGGTAACGGATGGATGTCTCTTCCTGATCACAGCTTGTCCTCAGCTGGCTTCAGCCTCCTTGGTGGTTGGTTGGCATTATTGTCTTTGATTTTTTGAGAGCCTCTCTCTTCAGCGTGAATTCAGTGGATGCTTTCAGTGTCTGAGTGAGATTGAACACTGACGTTCCGTTTTTAGGTTTGTCCAGCTCGCTCTCAAAAATCTTCTGCTCTCATGGGCACTTTTGGCTGCAGGACGTGATCTCTTCTCCATCTGATTGACGGATGGCTCCTGCTCAGCCCTCAGTTTTGGGTCTACGGAAGCTCCTCTGCACAATGAGGGACTGAATGCGACTTGACTTCCGTTTCTACGCTCACGTGCAGGCTCTCGCCTGCTCTTGACCGCTGTGACTTCCTTCTACTTTGGGTGAGTGTGGTGTCTCGTGCTTTGTCCAGTCCTTCTCTAGAGTCATGTTCTTTTCTTTTTCAGCTTCCAATCTCGGCAGAGACAACTTTGTCTGACTGAGCTTGTGTGTCTCTGCCAGCTCCCTCATAATTTCGCCGGAGGTTTCTTCTGCTCCCGCTCTTCTCAAGGTCAAACTCAGGGTGCTCCGCCTGCTGCTGACCCATGGCCGTGACCACACTCGCCGGCGCCAGTTGTTCTTGGAAGTCTTGTTTTGTCTCTCTCTTCCTGATGCCTTGAAGGGCTTCGTCGAAGTCAGGGAGGCCCGCGCTGCTCTTGCAAGAGCTCACTTACAAAGATCATTGATTAAGGTAAAAGGGGGTCGGCTTGCCTTTTTTGAGTTGGGGACATCATTTTCATACCTGGCGTTGAGCACTTGGTAAGGAAACTCTTGTGGAGCCGTCCAGTTCACTCCTTGACAGGAAGGCTTTATTCTTGTTTTGCTTGCCTGGAACTTTTCCTCATTATGAGGTGAGCCTACTGCAGCTTCTCTCATAGTCGAACCGCCAGAAGTTTCTTTTTCTTCATCTTGCGTGTTGTCGATGATTGGTTTGGAGATCTTTGCGGGCTGAGACGTTCTGGATTGGTGTACTTCTTGAGTCCTCGCTAGCCCATTCATTTCGATTTTTCCTGTGATGCACGACTCAAGGATTTTTTGTCTTATTCCGCTGTGTTTTGTTTCCTCCAAACTCTGGTTGAGTTGGCAAGCTGTTCACAAAAGCAAGCCGTACGGTCGGCTCTTCCTGTTTATGGTGAAACTCCGGGGTTCCCTGGCGAGGCACTTTCGTTATTTGGTTGGTAGTCCGTCAAAAACGTAATGCTGTAGGTTGCAGTTGTAGATCTCTGACGAAAAGGGTAGTGGATGGATCCGTCGTTGGCTCTTTGAAAGTGGGCTTGGAGGGTCTTTCTCACGTGGTATCACGAGTGAAAAGGGGAGGAATAATGATCTGACCGAGAAGCGGCGGGGCATATTTCTTACCGTATGATGAGGTCCACATTGATGTGCCTTTGACTTTGTGGTTTGCCTGATCTTTTACAGTTTCCATTTGTACCGCCATTTTTATTGATTTTTTGCATTCTAGTCACCATGGGTGTTTGTAATTCCAAACGTAAACACTGGTTGCACTGCCACTATGGCGCGCTCAGCCAGAGCCCGAGCCACCACACTCTTCAGGAACCTGTAGGGTGACGTCGTGGATACTACATCCCCATTGTATATGTCTTATGGTCTGCCTCAGGGTACGATGTTGGTCTGCACCATGGTGGCAAGATCATTCAGTATGCGTACACTCTGTAAATCAAAGACAGTGCATGAGCAAATAAAACACAATTGTGTCATAAGAAATATTTACTCTTTCGTTTTCTCCTTCACGTTTGGAGGAGATAGCATAGTTAATTACCTGGATTACGCGGGTTAACTTAGTTTCGCTGGCACAGGTGCCAGCTAAACTCTGGTTTAACCCCTTGCTAATTTGGAATGGGACTCAGCTAGTAATGCTCTCTTGACTTTCCAAATCCAATCTGACCCAAATGGAATAATGGAACAAACTCATTCAACTGATTCTTCTTAAGCATTAAATAGCATTTCTAAAAAAAAAGGTTAACCATTTGAGGAGCTTTTTTTTCAGTCGGCTGACATGACACAGTGTTGCCTCGCCATCCCTGTCAACCAACGGGGAGCCATTTTCTTTAGTGAAGTAATTGGCCCCCACCCTACTCTTACCTCTTATGGCTCTTTACTCATTTCCATTGTTGGTTGGGTTGGTTAGGTTAGGCATGAGGCGTTGAGGACCTGGTTTACAGCTGTGAGGCACTGCGAATTTTTAACAGATGAAAATCCAAAACCCAACTAAAATCTGTTTGCAGGCCATTTGAGGACAGGTTTGAGGACAGGAAGGAAGTCTTTTCTGCCTTTGGCCCCTCACACTCATACGAACGTAATGAAAAAAATGGGAAAGTTAAATGGACGTTTCTCACACATTCTTCAAACTCTTTCACCTCCCTCCAAATCTTATATTTGTGGAAACTTTAGTTGGACCACGGATGTAATCGTTGTCATGAGTAGTTTCGTTACTGTTAGAATCTAAGTGGCAGTTTTGTGCGTCTCACATTCACGGACAGAAGATTTATAAAGACTGTATACTTTCATGAACAAAAGTGTTTCATTCATACATGGCAGTGTTTGAACGTGTTAATGTGTACATGTACACACTAACACACACACATGTAAACAAGAACATCATGAAAACAAAGATTTGAGAAAACATCTGCTGGGTCTTGGTCATGATGATAACAGACTGTGTCCATATTAAGGTACAGTATTTGAACTTTTTAAATGTTTTTTATTGAAATTGATTGTATGCATGATGTGAATTTACTGAACCAAGCATCCCAAAGGTCGGCCTTCTTTCATCATGCTGATAAAAAGAAGGTTTGACTGAATTCATGGACTCCTTGAGATGATTTAGTTCTGCACTCAGAAAAAGTGTTTTTCGGGATGTCTGACATTTCAAGACAATAAAACTTTCAACACTCACAAACACCCACTCAACTTTTGTACTGAGCATGAAAAACTTCTTTCATTATCCGTGTTGGCATTTTCATAGAGCTTCATTTGTCTTCACTGAGTTTAGGCTGTTTATCGTGTTTCTGTTCCAATCTTCCACCAACTTCACGTTCTTTCATAAAATGGTGGAAAACAACCCAAACATAAAGAACTAGTTCCTCCACGAGTCGACCACCCAGTCCTCTGATTGTTCTTCTTTGTTCTCTGCAGCTCTACTAATAGAGAAGGAAGACAAGATGAGAGGAAGACAGACTGTGGCAGTCAGGGTTTTGTCTGTTGTTGACTGTGTGTGATCTGGATTCAGTCTTGACTGAACTGGTTGTCTCGTAAATG
>NW_020859823.1:0-702 GCF_000972845.2 Larimichthys crocea | reverse complement strand
AGTACTAGTAGTCATAATAAAGAGTAAAAATAGAGGTTTACTTCTAGGTTGCATGTATTATTTCTGATTGGAATCTCGACCTCAAATAGGCTTTAAGCTACGATTAATTGATAAGTCTTATGAGCCAGTGTAATTTTAATCACAAAATGAGTCTCAGTTCAGTGATGATTCTGGGCATTAAACACCCAACATGCAGAAAAGAGATAGAGGAAATTTCCAAGAAGTGGAAAAAACGTACTAAAGGTTTGGACTCCTGCTGGCCAGAAGGAGGCACGTTTGATGTGAATGTGTGTAAAGCTATGGAGCTTCGAATTAAAGACTACAAACCAAAAGACAAGAGTAAGAAACGACAACAGAAACGAGAAAAAGAATTAGGGATAGTTAAACTGTTTAAGGATGGAGGAAACCAATACAGGAAAAAGCTGAGGGAGAGTCGCGTCGTCAAACAATCAAACACAAAAGATAAAACCTATGATAAACCGAAGCATGTGACTAAAGAAACCTGGATTTATCCCATCATTTCCGGAGCAGTTGATATCTCTGGAGCAGTTGATATCTCTGGAGCAGTTGAAATAGATGAGGCCCTAGAGGCTGGTCGTATGCCCATTCCCAAATCCTGCAGCACCCTCAAGAAGAATGTGAACTTCAGAAAATCACAAGTGCTCGATTGTTATGCAGAGAGAAATCAGCCATGCAAAGAAG
>NW_020859822.1:0-3692 GCF_000972845.2 Larimichthys crocea | reverse complement strand
TCTGCCTGTGTTCAGTATAAATTAAATTTTTGCATCGTTTCCTAGATATGCAATTTGAATTATTAACAATAAATATCAGCATATAGATTTAATGGTTCGAAATACAAAATGAATGTACTTTACTCACTCACTATCCGAGTATCTTGTGTGTATGAGTGCATTTTTTTCTTCATAAAACAATTCATTGTGGCATCTGCTTGCTTGTGTGAACTTACATCCTCATGCATAATACAAACATTTTTGAATGTTGGTATTACACCATGATGCTATTTGTGGTCAAATTAGAGAGAAACCAGAAAAGAGGTTCTTCAAGCACCCTTCAGGCAGAACAAAGGAAAAGGTATGAAAGAAAGAAAGAATGAATTATGAAAGAAAAAAACTGAGATATTGGTTCAAAACTTGTTTTGAATGCACAGGGGGAAATTGAATAGTTGTTGTGTTCTAACTGAAAAATAAGCTTTTTATCATCATTTCATCAAAGTGTGGAACTGCTTTTCTAAAGTTAAATAGACTCATGTAGATCTAATGGTCGTGTATTTTGTAAATGTGCAAAGCAATTGTGCGTCCATTTTGATATATTTCTCAGACAAAACATTTCTTTTTTTTTCTGTTAGTCTCCATAATGCCAGACTACACATATATTCAGACAGAAACGGACACATTCAAACACGCAGGCTGCAAATTGCTCATATCTGTGTCTGAACAGTTTTAAGAATCTGAGCTAAGCCTCTTTGCTCTTTCTTTTCTCTTTCCAACAGAGAGATCGTTTTGTGAAGCTCCTGGATCAGCTGCACAACTCCCTGCGTATTGACCTCTCAATGTACAGAGTGAGTCTCTGCTCTCAGTTGCTTTTCTTCACCACACACATCTATAGCTTTAGTGTGTAGGTATAAACATGAATACAGTAAGTCAATCATCTTCTACTGTCTTTTGGCTTCTTTATTACCCTCAATACCCTCCGAATGTTTGCTTGTGATAACTTATGCAGGCCGAAATAAATAGCTGAGTAAACTGGGAACTCGATATGAGAACATTAAAAAAGCAAACAACCATCATGATTGAAAAAAGAAATCAGTCCCTCCGAAAAGGAAAACTTTGTTTAGTAACTATAATAATACCTGAGTTGTTCAACAAATGTGTGCGTTTTTGTCTGCAGAACAACTTCCCAGCCAGCAGCAAGGCTCGCCTTCATGACCTCAAGTCAACAGTGGATCTTCTCACCAGCATCACCTTCTTTAGGATGAAGGTATAAACAAAATATCAGCTCAATAAACATCAGATGCATGCAACACTATATTAGGACTGGAGGACATATATATTTTTAAAACCTGGTTTATTATTTCTGGTTTGAAACAAGTCCAAAAAGGTAAAACTGTACTTTAGAATGAGAATGAGAATTAAGATAATGTTCAATAGAATACTCTAAACTCACACAGTTGTATTACATAACCTGAAGTCTCCACTCAACTGTCACTACATAATGCCCAAAATTGGCAGTCTTCAAAGTGAAAACACACATTTGAGCTGCAGTGTTGCAGAAGTTATTACAGCCTCTGACTAATGTCTCTCAGAGTGAGCTTGTGCTGCTGAGTTCAGGTCTGTTATAGTGAGATTAATTTCACAGTGGAGGACAGAGTCATGGATCTGTGTGTGTTAATGTTTTCATGTATCCATGCATGCATATTTGTTTTCTATTTCTATATAGCATTGATGTTTTATAGCAAACATCATACACCTTCTGAAAACCAGGTTTTATAACCTTCATGCTTAAAATCTATCAAACCTCCTATGAGAGTCCAAAAACTGTGTTGTTACTAACCTATCAAACTTATACAATAATGTTTATATTAACCAAATATATCCCTTATGAATACATTGGATGTCTGTGTGTTTCTGTACGAATTATATTTGACTTATCTTCCCACTCCAATGTCTGGTCTCGTGCAGGTCTTGGAGCTGCAGAGTCCCCCCAGGGCCTCCAACGTTGTACGGGACTGCGTCAAGGCTTGTCTGAACTCCACCTACGAGTACATCTTTAACAATTGTCTGGAGCTCTTCAACCACCAGTTCCAGCCTGCCGTCCAATCAGTGAGTTGCTAAGCATCAACATGTTTGGAGCTGCTGCAGTAAAAGGTCTGGAGAAATGGGCCTGAAAAAAAAGATAATACTGGATATCTTAGTTCTTACCCTGGGACTTTATTAATGTAATGTAACTACATACCACAGGAATGTTGAGGTCAGAGGTCAGGATTATGGCGACAGTCTCACCATAACTCCCAGGATGAAACAGAAGCAGCCGCTTCTGAACTTATGTTCAGGATATAGTCAACTTCAGTAATCAGAAGCAATGTTACACAAAGTTATCTCCACCTTTTTAGGGCCAGTGCCAACACATTCATACAGTATACTCTATACTATATAAAAAATATTAAATAACATTTAAGATGCAGTGTTTGGCAGGAATCTATATTAGCAAATTTGGTACCACCTGTTTCACTGTTGGATGATCTGCAAAGTACATTGAGTCACTTAATAAATGCAAAACAGGTCATGGAGTTATTTCTTTGACAAGCGCAATTGTCCCATTTATGTATAAATTAAGCCAAAACTGTTTGCGTGTCTCCGCCAGGTGTTAATAGTAATCTAGTACATACAGCACATGCTGGCTTACTTGAATTGTGCACTAAGTAACAGTCTCCATTAGCACAATAGAAATTGGGGCTGCAGAACAGGGGGAGCTAAATATTTTTTTGTCTTATGTGTCTGAACTCATTAAATCCTGCCTGATGATCAGTAGATAAATTAACAGTATAAAAATAAAAAAAAAGAATGCAGAAAGACGGTGGGGTAATAAAAAAGAAAAGTGGAGAAATCAGGAGTGGGGAGAGTGAAGTAAAAAAAGGATCAATCCTTAATTTCAATTAAAAAAATATAGGGGTTAAGGAATGGGAGTGGTGCAGAAACCTCCGGGGGGAGGAATGCCATTGTCACAATAAGCATTGGAGCCAGACTATTTTCAAAAATAAATCAGCTCAGTAAAGTAAAGAAGAAAGAAGAAATAGTAATTATGGTTGTAGTAATGCAATCTGTTCGAACGACCATAATTAAGGGGGATGAAAGAAGTAACAAAAAAAACGAGTTTAAACGGTTATTAAAAACAAAAGTAAGTTTATTAGATAAAAGTAAGGTTTGATTTTAAGATTGTTTTAAAAAAAGAATAAAAACAAATTAAAACAAAAAAGGAGGTGAGGGCAAAAAACAAAGGGCACGCAGGGCGAGCAAGCGTGCGGTTAACAAAAAAAACGAGTTTAATCATCTAACTAGAACCCCAAAAACCAAGGAAAAGAAAAACCAACCCTCTACAAGAACTAAGCTTCTAGCAGATAAAAAAACAACAAACATCAAAAAAACAAGCACCTCTACAACTAATGGATTCTAACAGAAATGTCGATGCTATAATACGGTGTAATCATAGCTATAAACTAAACTAAACTAAAACCCTGCCCAGTCCCAAAATAAAAGAGCCAAAAGTGAACGAGAAAAACGCAAGAGAAGCAAGAGAACAGAAGGAACCAAAAAAGAGAGGAGAGAGAGGAGGAGAAGGAGAAAGGGGGGTCAGCGAAGGTTGGAAGAAGAAGAAAAGGAGACAGGGGAAAAGGAAGGGCGGGAAGAAAGGAAAGAGGGCTCCAGCA
>NW_020859821.1:0-543 GCF_000972845.2 Larimichthys crocea | reverse complement strand
ACGTCCAGTTGTAGAGGACAGATGTATCACGTCCAGTTGTAGAGGGACAGATGTGTCATGTCCAGCTGTAGAGGACAGATGTGTCATGTCCAGCTGTAGAGGACAGATGTGTCAGTGTCATGTCCAGCTGTAGAGGACAGATGTGTCATGTCCAGCTGTAGAGGACAGATGTGTCATGTCCAGCTGTAGAGGGACAGATGTGTCATGTCCAGCTGTAGAGGACAGATGTGTCATGTCCAGCTGCAGAGGACAGATGTGTCATCTGTAGAGGACAGATGTGTCATCTGTAGAGGACAGATGTGTCATGTCCAGCTGTAGAGGACAGATGTGTCATGTCCAGCTGTAGAGGGACAGATGTGTCATGTCCAGCTGTAGAGGACAGATGTGTCACGTCCAGCTGTGGAGGGACAGATGTGTCATGTCCAGCTGTAGAGGGACAGATGTGTCATGTCCAGTTGTAGAGGACAGATGTGTCATGTCCAGCTGTAGAGGACAGATGTGTCATGTCCAGCTGTTGGCAGTGTTGTAGAGGAGGTCCTCTCT
>NW_020859820.1:0-11000 GCF_000972845.2 Larimichthys crocea | reverse complement strand
TAATAATTTTAGTTCATGTCTAAAATGGACTGCAATAAAATGTCTTTTTTAAAAGACATACCATCATCCACCTGGCTGCCTTGTTTCCTCTCTTTCTGTGGGTCGGCATCAGATGTTGATGTGGGACTTTCAACTGTGAAAAGATAAAGATCAAATATTAAAGCTCATGAGTCAAAAAAACTGCTAGTGATTAAAAGAGCACTGCAAATGAAGTTGTACAAATATTACTCTTGATCTACTCGTGTTCAATCCCCCATCCAGATATGACACACCCAAGCCTCCCTTTGCTGATGCAAGTAGTTCCTTTTCTTTTTGTCCAACATATTTCACCTCTCTGTAAAGAAAACAGGTACCTTCTTGCCTCTTTTCCCCCGGACCTCTATGCGAGTTAGTAGCTTGCTCAGCTCTTTCTCTAATGGTAACAGGGTTTTGTGCTTGCTTTCTTGTAGGTCTCAAGTGTGATGCTTCCCCTTCATGCCGCTTGTTAAAGATGATGACCTGTGCCCGAACTGTCTTGTTTAACTTCTTGTATGTTGTTAAACTTAGCTGTTGTTTCAGTTCCTCCTCGGTTTTATCTTCCACCATCCTGAGATGGCCCCTTAGAGCCATCACATTTTTGGTGAGGGGGATGTCATCTTGTTTATTCCATCTCTTCTCTTGTATAGTTGAATGAGCACTGACAGAAACATGACTTTTCCAATTTTTTTCAAGTAGTTCCAAGAATTTTTTTGTGTTCCTCTCTGCCAGGTCATCATCATTCATAAGTGTCTGTCCAATCAGGACCTCAACAGCTCCTTTCAGACAGAATCCAATTTTGACAGCTGTGGACGGTTTTCCATATTCATTTTTGCCTGGACTAAACTGTGTAAGCTTCTTGGCCACATTTACGACAAGCTGGAACCGTGATGGTGTACATAAATCTTCAAGACCTTACACCAGGGTCTCAAACTCGCGGGCGATAGTTTGTGGCCCCCGCCATAATATGAAAGTTTAATGTTAGCGCGGCCCGCGAGTTTGATATGTATGGCATTTTACAGTGTTGTGTGCGGAGCTGAACAAACCTACCAATCATGGTGGGTATATGGCTCGCGGGGGCGGGACTGCGGGCGGGCTTGATGTAGCCGAGAAACATTTTCAATGAAAGATTACAGCAGCGTTGCCATGGAGCACGCTGCGTTCACAACACTTAAAAAAAATAGTTTTTCTAAGTTTCTGCCCAGCGGAACTATTATACATATATAACGTATCTAAATAAATAAATAATAAATATTGCACCCACCACATGAACATACATATATTTCTATATGATGTAAACGTTAGTCAAAAAAATGACATCGACAACAGCACGGCCTAATCAGTCCGTGCAGTCGCCTTTTTTGCGCTCGATATCTCGGTACTTTCTACCCATCTACAGTACAAATGCCATGGTGTTCATGTCATCATGAAAGACGTGAAACAAAGAGCGTAAAAAGCAAAGCGACTGCTCCAGGCTTTTATCCGCCGACCGCCGTGCTGCGGTTACAGTAAAAAAGAAGCGAGAATGACGTATGTGTGTGAGACGTTCACTTGTCTTGATTGAAACGTCAATGCGACAGTGACAACAAGCCAAACGTGGCTCGGCTATGCGAGAGGAGGCGCTGCCAGGTCCCAGATGTTCGAAAGCACAGTTCATGTTCTTCAATGTTCCATTCATGTTCAGGAAGAAGGTTAAAGGTTAAAGAACTGTTAATACAGGACATTTGAATCTGAATACAGTAGACTGAAGAAACCAACATATAGTCGCTAACGAGCATAAATCTAATTATTATTATTTTCATGATTATATTATTTATTTATAGTGATTGATTTATTTCTTATGATTCTTAATTTCTTTATTTATTTTTCATGATTCTTAATTTATTTATTTTTTCAACTTATTTGTGTTAAAAAATGAAGAGATTTGACAAGATTGGAATTTTTTAAACAAAGCTTTTCTTATGGAAACACCTGATGCGGCCCAGCCTCACCCAGACTCTGCCCCCGCGGCCCCAGGTAAATTGAGTTGAGACCCCTGCCTTACACAGTCCATATCTTTAGCAACCAGTGCCTTGACTTCACGCACCCATGTTTTGCCATACAGTGATTCACCATACCTACAAATCAAGAATCAACTCCTGATGTAAAAAAGACCACATCATCTGTCTCATGTAATTAAAAAAAATGTTCTTGACATCCACTGGAGGAAGCTATATGGAAGCAGGTGTGCAGCTTTGACTTTGTTACTCTCCTTGTTCACCACATGATTTTTTGCTTCTGCAATGTGAGTGATGGCGCCACAGATCCTTTTCAGAAAAACATTCCATTACCTATGTGCAGGGCACATAATGGTGTTCTGTGTTTTTTGTGAACAACTTGCCTTGCCTTTGTTGACCTTCATCCCCTTGAATCTGTGTCTGGATCTTTGAGATCTCTCTCACTGGACAATTTCTCACATGTTGAAGCTTTGTTTGGGGATTTCTCATCTAAATCTTCATCACAGAATTAATGATGTGCAGTTGGATTGTTTAGTCTGGGTCTACTCCTGACTGGCTGGGTAATACACCTTCAGAGGAATCATCCTCTGACTCCTGACAGATACCGTCCATCTGTAAGCAAAAGAATAATCATCATAAAAAAAAAACACTTTTCACGTCCATAATTATCTTTGTACATGGACCATTTCATTCATTGATACCACATAAGTCTGCAAATCTGCAAAATTGTACTGTATCATCACAGTGCAGATACTTCTTATACTCACTATTACATTTAGATGTAATTTATATAGTCTGGAAAGATATAGATTAGAGCGATTATCAATTCAAAATTGCACTTTTAACAAGAACCCACTTTTTTTCAGCAACCTTCACTAAAACTGTCACAGCCTAGCTACCTCCCAGAGACACTGTCTGCTTGAGCAGCATTTGTGCATAGAGAAACGT
The DNA here is from genome assembly GCF_000972845.2 of Larimichthys crocea. NCBI lineage: Eukaryota > Metazoa > Chordata > Actinopteri > Sciaenidae > Larimichthys > Larimichthys crocea. Next base: position 8,040 of record NW_020859820.1, on the reverse strand, counting down.
GTATTGATTTCTTTTCAACACCCATGTTAACAGTGTTGAGCAACTATTTACTGAACCACGCTATTCACATGCATGATGCTCATCCGAAGAGTTGGGATCTCGCCTATTTTCCCTAACATGCCACCAGGGAAAATACATTGAAAATGATTGTGTGATGTCATTTTGCCATTCATACCGCGCACGCAAACCATTCTTTGACTACAGTTTCAATGTCTCTAGCTGTACAATAGTCCAGACAGGTCACAGGGTCGAAGTACAGAGACCTCCCATTCTCTCTCTTGACTGCACACTTGCTAACGTTATGCACACAACCGACACACTGAGTTAATCCATAAAGGACTTCATATATGACATATACAACATATGAAAGTGGCTTGATCTTCTCATCCTGTGCTCAACAAGAAAGCAACTACCTTAAATTCTATCAAAAAACTATTCATGTTCAGTTTTTGTTGTCCATTTGTACTGGACGACATTTTTTGTCTTCCCAATTTACATACATGAGGGGTCAGATTTAGCAACGCAGGCTGAAGCTATTGATACAGTCCAGTACAACACCACCACTAACCAAGCTCTGTGCTAATTCATGTAATTCAGTTGACACCTCTACAATCGTATCCAAAAAAAAAAAAAAAAAAAAAAACTAATTGTAGAAATTTTACAAATAAATTCAGAGCAGTTGTATTGAATTGTATTAGCACTGTACCTCATTAAGTGCCCACAATTTGTAGATGTACTCAATTACTTTGCTCCTGGTTAAATTTAACACATAACAACCTCAAAACTGCATTTTAACCTATATAGTTTACAGTTAAGGCAACGTTTAACTGCCACATTGCACAAAGATAAAACACTACTACACAAGATACTGAAAAACACTGCAAGAAATACTTCTTACAAATACATTTGGCATGTTGACTGCCCAATCGCTTCTTAAAAACATAAACCACTAGTTTTAAGTTCACATATATACTGCCGTGGCTAAAACAATGAATTTCTGCTTCAGATTTTGTATGACTCCACTTTACTTGACAATTATATTCTGCAATAAAAAACGTTTTAAACGCAACTTTCTGGAAAATTAACGTTGAACAGAGCATTAGATGACATAAAAATCAGAAATCTAAACTCTTACCTCCACAGAAATTGTTTGCCGAAAGTGTCTGTCGCAGCTATGTAGAAGTTTAGGTTGCTCAAGTCTTCTTTTAAATCCATCCAGTCTTCTTCCACGTTTCTTCATTTTGCTTCTGAGCTCTGCGCATGTGCAGATCGGGCTTAATTGAAGGGTGGGGGATGGGCAGGTGAACGCTGCTCTGCCGTGTGCTCTGAGGCTGCAGCTCGCTGCAGCAGCCCAGGTAGAGGGGGGGTGCCCCTCCCCCTGATGGCCCATTAATTAAGGGTGAGCCAAAGGCCGCAGAGGACCACACAATATTCTCCACTTCTCAACTCTGACTCTCAGGCCTGTTTACAGGCTACAACATGGAAAATAAAGCAAGAATTACATTTACCAGTACAAGTAGTAATACCAGAGTGGTAAAATACTTTGATACAAGTAAAAGTACTGCATTAGATTTATTAGATTTATTTTTAAACACCAAAAATATACTCGTACCAACAGTAAAAGTACTCAGCCCATTTCAGCATATATCTGATTTTGTAATTATGGATGTATTAAGTGTTCATTACATTTATGTTTAAAGTTTTAAGGTTTTGCTAACTGTATGTACCTTTGGGTGGTTGAATTTCCCATCTTATCTTGACCCGTAGTAATACATTTTATACTTTTTATTTGTTGATTAAATTTTGTAATTAATCAGAATCTGCAAAATAACTTTTAATTAAAGCTGTCAGAAAATGTAGTGGAGTGAGAAATACAGTATTTGCATCTAAGTGGAGTAGAATATTAAGTGTAAAAGTTTAAATACTCAAGAAGAAGTGCCTCAAAATTTAAGTACAGTAATTTAGTAAATATACTAAATGATTTTCACCTCCAAAGTATCAACACTATCTCATGCAGACCACTATCAACTGCACTGAGCAGCTTCTTCAGTGACACACTCCTTTACCCCAAGTGTAGGACTCTCCACCCCCCTATTAAAGAATATTTATTATTACATTTCTTAAGGTCCCGCCTAAATTTTACATGGAAAATAACACTTGTAGAATGGTCTAATTGTGCTACTTTGTCTTATCTTTTTTTTTTCCCCATTCTTCCTTTTTTTTTTTCTTTTTCCCCCCTACTTCAAATTTGAAACAACGTGTTCAATGATAGTGTGCCTTATAGCCCCATATTGTCAGTTAGCGGCTCAGATGAAAGCCACAGACAGTGCCTCATCCTGAAAAACCTTTCTTATTTTAGCTTAAGTTTTATATTTTATTTATTACTTCAGAGTCCCATTTACTCTTTCTTCTGTATCACCTAGACCTTTCATTAGAATTTCAGGTGTTTTCTTTTGGCCTAAACGTCATGGATGCATTGTAGTCAGAGCGGTTCAGAAGTTACAATCATTTTAAAATTTGGGGTATGTCATTATTAAGCGTTTTTGCTCTCGTGTATACATTCAGCAGTGCCAGTGGGGGCGATAGAGGAGCAAAAAGTGTGTGTACTCATGACCATGTATCCACACCCGCGGTACACACAAATACACACATTTTTTCCAAAATTACCTTTTTCCTGAGGACCTCTCTGACACTTTGAGAGAGCATATAAATAGGACTCTGGAGGCATTACAGTGAAAATAAAATGAGGCCCGGCCTAAATTCCTCACTTGTAGTTGGTCCTCACTCCAAGGGTTCTAAAACTGTAAGTGGTCCTCACAATGATAGTGTGCAACCACACACACACACACACACTCACACACATTATATGAGTACTCGGAGACATATTTACTGCAACACACAGGACAGTATGTCTGCCCAGAAAGATGTCCTATTGTCAGTATATTGTTTGTGTATCCCGCAGCAGTACAGATATTTATACACACACAGTGTACTGATTTAGTACCGATATGTATTGCAGTGAACACACACACCAGGATACTGAGTACTGACATATTACTGCAAACACACAGACAGTATGTCTGCAGTAAGAGATGGTCTATTGCTCCGTATACTGTTCTGTGTATCCCGAGCAGCTACAGATATTTACCACACAACACACACACTACTACACCACACACCCCACAGTACTACTTGAGTATGAGACCCTATTTACTGCAAAACAACAGACAGTATGTCTGCAGTAAAGATGTCTATGCTCAGTATACTGTTTGGTATTCCCGACCAGTACAGATATTTATTGCACACACACATACCACACGGGACATTTTACTGCACACACTCCACCAGACAGCTATTGTCTGCAGCAGAAAGACTGTCTATTGCTCAGTATACTGTTTGTTGGGTATCCCGATTAGTTACAGCTATTTACCACACAAAAATACACAAACCACACCACACTACTACTGAGCAATTAGGGAAATCTTAACTGCAGACACACGACAGTATGTCGCAGAAAGATGTCTATTGCCCAGCTAGTGTTTGTGTATTCCCGAAGCAGTACAGATATTTACCACACACCACACACATACACACACACACACACACCCACACACACACACATTATACTGAGTACTATAATCTTTACTGCGACACACAGACAGTATGTCTGCAATAAAGATGTCTATTGCTCAGTATACTTTTGTGTATCCCCCCAGCAGCTTTGCAGATATTTACCCACACACACACACACACCACACCACATTTACTGAGTACTAGACATATTTACTACAAACACACAGACAGCTGTCTGCAGCTTAAAATGTCGCTTGCTCCGTATACTGTTTGTGTATCCCGAGCAGTACAAGCTATTTATTACCACCACACACACCACAACACAACACCACACCATACATATTACTGATTACTAGACACATTACTACCAAAACACCACCAGACAGTTGTCTGCAGAGTAAAGATGTCTCTTGCCCCCTCCCCCCCCCCCAGGTCTACTGTTTGTGATTTCACGATCAGTACAGATATTTACGCACACCACACACACCACACACACACCACACACACACCACACACATTCTACTGAGTTAATAGACACATTTACTGCAAACACACAGACAGTCTGTCTGCAGTAAAGATGTCTATGCCCTCATTCACTGTTGTGTATCCCGAGGAGTACAGATCTTTATTGCACACACACACAACACACACACACACACACACACACACACACACCCAGTCTACTGAGCTACGAGACATACTTACTGCAAACACAAGACAGTATATCTGCAGTAAGATGTCTATTGCTCGTACTACTGTTTGTGTATCCCGGCGTACGATATTTATCACAGACACAAAAACAGTGGTACCGAGGCGTAAGATATTTATTGCACACACACCACACACACACACACACACACACAAAGTTAATACTGATTACGGAGACATATCTTAACTACAGACACACAGACAGTATGGTCGGCAGTAAAGGATGGTCTATTGCTCAGGTATTTTTACCTGTTTGCGTATCCCAGCAGTACCATATCTATACTGCCCACACACACACACACATAGACACATTACCACACACACACACACACAACACACACACGCACACCCACTACCCAACAACACACACGCACCACACTATACTGAGTACTAGACATATTTACTGCAACCACCACAGACAGTATGTCTTGCAGTAGAGATGTCTATTGCTCAGCTATACTGTTTGTGTATCCCGAAACAGTACCGACATTTATTACACACACACACACACACACACTACCACACACACACAACACACCACACACCACACACACACACACATTCTACTGAGTACTGGACATTTTTTACTACCAAACACACAGACAGATGTTGCAGTAAAGATGTCTATGTCAGCATACTGTTTGTGATCCCGTCAGCTATGTAGATAAGAAGGAGAGAGGACCACACCCACACACACACATACACAACACACACACTATTACTGAGCCAATAGACATTTTATTGCAGACTACTGGTCTGTGTGTCTGCAGTAAAGATGTCTAGTTACTTCAGTATAATGTGTGTGTGTGTGGGTGTTTGTGTATGTGCTTGTGTGTGTGGGTGGTAAATATCTGTACCGCTCGGTATACACAAACACCTATACTGAGCAATAGGGAAATAGGTTAATGAAGAAATTACTGTATGTGTTATGCAGTAAAGATGTCTATATTGCTAAGTATCAGTGTGTGTGTGTTTTTTGTGGGTTTGTGTAGTGCTTTTTTTTTGCTTCCTCTCTTGGGGTTTTTCTTTTTGTGTGTGTGTGTTGTTTGTGGTTTCATTGCTGTGGTTTTAAAATATCTGTAATACTCGGGATACCCAACAGTATACTGAGCAATAGACATCTTTACTGCAGACTACTGTCTTTGTGTTTGTAGGTAAATATGTCCAGAGGCTCCAGATACTCCAGTATTTATAAATGTTTGTGTGTGTGTGTGTGGTTTGTGTGGTGGTGTGTGGTGTGTGTGTTTTGTTTGTGTTGTGTGTGTGAATAATAAATGTCTGTTGTTTGTACTGTTCGGGAGTTCGGGATCACAAACAGTATACTGAGCAATAGACATCTCTAATGAGACCATACTGTCTGTGTGTTTGCAGTAAAAATATGTCTATACTCAAGTATAGTGTGTTGTGCGTGTGTGTGTGTGTTGTTGCTGTTGTGTGTGTGCGGCCTTCTTGTGTGCCCCCTCCCCTGTGTTGTGTTGTTGTGTGTGTGTGTGTGTTGTGTTTGTGTATGTGTGTGTATGTTTGGTCTACGTTGTTTGTGTGTGTTTTGTGTGTGTGTGTGTGTTCGTTGTGTGTGTGTGCAGTATATATATGTTTTACTGCTGGGGATACGGCAAACCGTATACTGGAGCAATGACTCTTTACTGCAGACATCCTGTCTGTGTGTCTGTAGTAACTATGTCTCGTAACTCAGTATTATGTGGTGTGTGTGTGTGTGTGTGTGTGTGGTGTGTGTGCAATAAATACTGTACTCCTCGGTACCCTGTTTGTTTGTCTGTGATAAATATCTGTACTGCTCGGGCTTGGATACACAACAGATTACTGAGCAATAGACATCTTTACTGCCGATATACTGGTATGTGTGTTTGCAGTCATAAAGTTCAGTAAATATGTTCTCGTACTCAGTTTTGGTATAATGTTGTGTGTGTGTGTGTGTGTTGTGTGTGTGTGTGTGTGTGTGTGTGCAATACATATCTGTATCCTCGGGATACACAACACCGTTTATACTGAGCAACAGACACTTTACTGCCGACATATGGTCGTGTGTTTTTTGCAGTCGGTTAAATGTGTTCTAAGTACTCAGTTTATAATGTGTGTTGTTTTGTGTGTGTGTGTGTTGTTGTGTGTGTGTGTGTTGTGTGCAGTCTATATCTGTACTGACGGATACACAAAACAGTATACGAGCAAGAGACATCTTTACGCAGACATACTGTCTGTGTGTTTTGTGTTTGTAGTAAATGTTGTCAGTACCAGTATAATGTGTGTGCTGTGTGTTGTTGTGTGTGTGTGTTGTAATTGTAATACATATCTTTTACTGCTCGGATTCCACAAAACAGTATTAACTGAGCAAGAGACATCTTTATGCAGACCTACTGTTCTGTGTGTTTTTGGTTAGTAAATATGTCTAGTACTCGTATATATAATGGTTTGTGTGTGTGTGTGTGTGTTGGTAAATACTCTGTACTGCTGGGGCTACACAAATAAGTATACTGAGCACTCGGACATCTTTATTGTTAGGACATACTGTCTGTGTGTCTGCCAGTAAAGATGTCTAGCTACTCAGTCTAATGTGTGTGTGTGTTTGTGTGTGTGTTTGTGTATGTGTGTGTGATGTGTAAATATCTGTACTGCTCTGGGATACACCAAAACCACTATATGCGCAAATAGACATCTTTACTGCAGACATTTTACTGTGTGTTGTCTGCAGTTACGAGTCTATTGCTCCGTACGTGTTTGTGTGTTTGCGATTCTTGGTGGTTAAATCTCTGTACTACTCGTGATACAACAAAAAACCGTATCCTTGAGCAATAGACCTCTTACTGCAGAACATACTGTCTGTGTGTTTGCAAGTACGTAAATATTTCGTTGTGTCTTGTGTGTGTGTGCAATAAATATCTGTACTGGTCGGGATACACAAACAGCTATACTGAGCAACCATCGACATTCTTTACTGCAGGAACATTACTGTCTGTGTGTTTGCAGTTAAATATGTCTCATACTCAGTTATACTGGTGTGTGTGTGTGTGTGTGTGTGTGTGTGTGTGTTAAATATCTGTATGCTCGGGCTACACACAAACAGTATCCTGGCAATAGACATCTCTACTGCCGACCTACTTTCTGTGTGTTTGCAGTAAAGATGTCTCGTACTCAGTATACTGTGTGTGTGTCTGCAATTACAATCTGGTACTACTCAGTAACACTGTGTGTGTAATAAATATCTGTCACCTGCTCGGGATACACAAACCACTATTACTGAAGCAAGAGACATCTTTACGCAGACATTTACTGTCTGTGTGTTTGCAGTAAATATGTTCTAGTACTCAGTATTAATGTGTGGAGTGTGTGTGTGTGTGTGTTTGCACACACTCTCATTGTGAGGGCCACTTCAGTTTAGACCACCCCCCCCCCCCTGGAGTGAGGACCCAACCTACAAAGTGAGGGACATTTAGGCCGGTCCTCATTTTATTTCCCCTGTAATGGCTCCAGAGTCTATTTATAGCTTCCTCTCAAAGTTTCGAGCCGGTCCTCAGGTAAAATAGTAAATTTGGAAAAAATGTGTGTATTGTGTGTAACCGTCGTTGTGGTGTTACAGGATCTGAGTACCCACACTTTTTGCTCTTAATCGCCCCCACTGGCCACTGCTTGATTTATTACCACAGAGCAAAAACCGCTTAATATGAACATTACCCAAATTTTTAAAATGATTGTAACTTCTTGAACCGCTCTGACTCCATTGCCTCCAATGACGTCTTGCCCACG
>NW_020859819.1:0-552 GCF_000972845.2 Larimichthys crocea | reverse complement strand
CAGTATGGTAGTGATGGCAGAAAGACGAGAACTCACCATCAGATTGAAACTTGTCACAAGGCTGCAAAAGTTGCTCTTATTGTTATTTAAACCTAGTGCTGCTTGTCTAGTGTATCTTTCTGTTAAATGATAAGAGACTCACTGGAAACAATATTAATAATCATAATTAATTATGATGATGAGAAGAAGTAGAAAAATAACATACTGAAGTTCTGTAGATGGTTGATTATTTGAAAGAGTAATACCTGAGACAATCTAGGAAAAAAGTCACATCCCATTGAAGTTTAACAGTGTGTGACTCCCTCTAGTGGATGTTGTGGAGTATTCTGTTGTCTTTGCTCCTAAGGTTTTTGTACAGAGTTTTTGTGTTTCATGTCACTGTGGGCCTCACAGCACAGAAGTACACAGCAGAGTCAGACAGCTGAAGCTTCTGGATCTTCAGAGGAACTGAATCATTCTTGATTATAGCATCCAATCTGTCTTCCTGTAAAGGTTTATCTTTTGTTCCAGAGTATCGTTGCAGTATGAACTTTGGCACATCATTTACTTCTT
>NW_020859818.1:0-598 GCF_000972845.2 Larimichthys crocea | reverse complement strand
GAAGAGATGAGGACTTTAATCCACAACAAGGAAATGGCTCTTAGAAAATGTGTACCCTATCCTCAACACATTTTAGTAAATAACCAGATATACTTGAGGAATATAAATTTACCAGAATAGAAACCTTTATTTAACACTTATGAGACAGGAAATTATGGGAGACAGAGGGTATGTGACATGCAGAAAAGGACTTGGATTTAAATTGTGGCCATGGAGTTTAATGCCATGTACGCATACATGGCATTAAACTCCATGGCCACCCCACACTAGCTTTGTGTCCCATCCTGGCCACCCCAGTAAAAATGTTTTGAATACGCCACTGGTGAAGTGCATTTAACTTAAAGAAGAAACGAAGGGTTAACCATGCGTCTGACACACCACTCCACGGACGTCTGCTGAGAGAGAGAGAGAGAATCAATGAATCATGAGCCTTTGTAATCTCAGGGCACCGGGCCCAGGTTTGTAATCTCAGGGCACCGGGCCCAGGTGCCCCAATCACACAAACCCACACACAGAGACACACAGACAGACACACACACACAGACAGACAGACACAAAGACAGACAGACACACACACAGACAGACATATGTATGAATA
>NW_020859817.1:0-513 GCF_000972845.2 Larimichthys crocea | reverse complement strand
ATTTGCTTACTCTCCATCGTTTTGCGTTGCTCGCATCGCTGTAGGGGGGAGTGATGGTAGAGTAAGACTTAATGTTAACCTTAGAGTAGTATTGTTTGTCTAAAAGGCAAGAAGCCTTACAACAAGCAACGTTAGCTCGGAGTTTGGAAACTCTGCGGGATTACCTGCGGCGCGTGAAAGTTAGACGAGTAAAATCGTCCGGAAAAAGGATTTAAGGAAACCGCGAATTTGATAAAAACCCTCTGGGAGGTGGTTTTAGACCGGCCCAAAAACCTGGACAGTTCACTAGGTGATGTTCAGGTCGGTTATGAAGAATAACTGGGAGTGTAGGCGAAAATATTTGTAGATAGACGTCCGCTCTGCCGTGGGCTGACGAGACACAACTGATGTAGTTTTGTCAGATATTCTGCACTTCATAAGGTAGCATAAATTTAGATTAAAGGAAAAGGGACGCGGTAGAGCATGCTCACATAGGTTGTCTGTAGAATAGATCGTTAAGTGTGATTTTGTGTT
>NW_020859816.1:0-866 GCF_000972845.2 Larimichthys crocea | reverse complement strand
TGTTGTAAGTTTGTTTGTTAAAAGTGCGCCAGACTGTCGTAGCGTCTTTTCCGTCGCTATTTCCGCCATTTAGAGTTCACAGTGGCTATGAGATCAATGTATATTCGAGGAGGGGTGATGTTTTTATTGGCAGATTGTCACACAGCCAATGGTATTGTTTACAGCGTGTGTGTGTGTGACCCACACCAGGCCGGAGTCTAAACACAGAGTACCTGCGCTAAAGTTTAGTTAGCATGGACTAATCGCGCTGCAACGTTACCAATTATGAATCAGATTTTGACTGCGTCACAGAGCTGTGATGTCATTTTGTGATGTCAGAGAGTCTCCTGTTGTTGCTTCATGTGTGAAACTCTGACTCTACTCTGGACTTTGTCCAGGTTTTATCGTATAAAAACAGCATTCAGCGTCGCTCCCTCTCCTCCTGCGCTGAGAGTCACCATGGTTACAGGATGCCCTGAAACTTTGTAATGAGTCTCAATAAGAAGTTTGTGGTTATTATGATGGCATAAAATCATGAATATAGCCTCATCCTGAGCCTAAAAACATGTACTGATTGATTGCTGGAGTAAAACCTGCAGAGAAATTTTGGATTTGATTGACTGAAAATGCCAGTGAAAAGACAAAAAAGAAAAGTCTCAGTAGAAAAGCTCTTCCAAGCATCCTCCACTGTTGGTCAAGTATACTTGATGTCTTCATTAGAGAGCATGGTTATGTGTGTAGTGGTACTGAAGGCTTAGGCATTGTGTCATTTCTTTAGCAGATGTCAAGTAGCATAACTCAAATCATGTAGTTGGATCTATCTGCAGTGTTCAGTTGACTGACAACTTGATGGGAGAGCAGACATTAATATCAAATTTCTGTGCTGC
>NW_020859815.1:0-1002 GCF_000972845.2 Larimichthys crocea | reverse complement strand
TCTGAATCTTCTCATGTGAAGTAAAATCCATTTTTATTTCAAATTCAAGAACAAATTTAAAAACAGCATCTTCCAAATGTATTAATATAAAACATAAATGTAAACTGAGACTTTTTTAACTTGAGGTGGCCAGACAGAAGAAAAAAAAGATAACTGTAGAAAGATGGACTAGTCAAAAGTAAAAGTCTATGTAGACTAAGACAATGCAGACAAATATATACAGAGGTAGGTAGATAACCAATAAGATAAAATAAACAACAGTGATTTATAAAGCAGACAACACTTCCCCAATCCCCATGTTTCTTAAACTATAAAGGCAAAGCTCCAAAGAGAAGAATTATCAAATCTGTACCCTCTTGGCTCTCCTGCTTGCTCCTGCTCCATTCTCTCAGTCTCAGGTCCCCTTCAGCTCCAGTTGCACCATGTTGCTGCTGACTGTCAGCTGTAGAAAACAGCAGTGGTCCAGTCAAGTCAGTTTTATTTCTATAGCACATTTACAGACAGACAAATACAGATTAGCCTTGATTCCCAAATCAGTCGTCACATTTAAAATGTTCACTCTCTCAAGCACAGCTCTGTGTGCTGCGCTCGGATTGTAGCTGTTAACATTGGCAGTTTTTTCCCTCAGATGCGATGATGTTTGGCATTATATTCCGATATCAAAGCTAACATGAACCCAAGTAAGCTATCTTGCTAGATAGAAAGTGTAAGCTAGACTCCAAACTAGCATTCATTATTAGCTGTGTTGTTATTGCTATGTCGGTCCACAAATTAAATGAGCCTACATGTTGGTAATTGGTTGTATGATAGGCTTATAAAAAGCCTGACTGATGACTCTTGACTTTCCTTCTGAATTGTTGTTCCTTGCAATCTCAACCCAAGTTCCTTAGGTCCAGCTGTCCACTCCTCTTGTCCATGATGCCATTCTTTTGGCGAGAGCCAGGTTATGAAAAAACAACTCCCGCCCTGGGTTTTCTGCCTCTCCCTGCACTTTACATTATT
>NW_020859814.1:1423-1980 GCF_000972845.2 Larimichthys crocea | reverse complement strand
AAATAGAATTACTAATAATGATTTAAAAACAGGATGATGCAAGCTGTCATGTCTGTGGGAAAACATGGCAACAGGTGGTCAGTATCTGTTCTATGACTTCTGTACCAGCCACTGTGTACAGGATGTGCAGCCCCTGTTTTATTTTTGCAGTGGTATCAAAGGAGATATCAAGTATAGTTTTCTTAGTGCTAATTCAAATCAAAGTCACATTCTAAGTTCTGGTGCCAAAATATGCCACTGAGTCATGTATTATTACACTGTAAAAGATAAGACAGTTAGATTGTTAGTATTTATGCAGCAATGTGTAAGCAGCACTTTTACTTTTGTTGCAGATCGAGGTATTTGTAGCTTTACTCTTTCACGTTATAACAGTGTAGTCCACTGGTTCCCAGCCGACGGGCTGTGAGATGATTAATGGGAGAGGAAAGAAGAAAAAACAAAGTTCTGCTCTACTAATTTATGTTCATTATTTGGACCTTTTCTCTAATCTTTTCTCTTTTTTTGTGAAATATATGTTTGTTTGTTTTTTTAGTTTTTTTTTTTTTTTTTTTTTTTTT
>NW_020859814.1:0-1413 GCF_000972845.2 Larimichthys crocea | reverse complement strand
AAAAATTTTTTTTTTTTTTTTTTTTTTTAGTTTTTTTTTTTTTTGTTTTTTTTTACCTCTTTCAGATTTGAACAGTTATTTAAATGAAACCCATGTGGGAAGCTTAAAGGGGAAATGTCCCTCGTGGTGGAACTGGCTAACAACTTCTAGACATCTGAAAAATAACCGGGAGGCCCAATTAGACCAGATCCTAATCTGAAAAGTACCTGCCAGCGCTCAATGGAAGTAACAGTGAAAGAACAATATTTATTGAAAAGCTTGTAAAAATGGATATAAGTAACACTTCCTCAACCAAATTTTGATACAGTTGTTAAGCCAGACCTGTTGAAGTTTTCGATAACCTGCTAATCACCAAAACCATACAGTCCATTTAGACAACAGACTGTGATAAATCTCACGCAACGGTGCCGTTTAACTGCTTCAGGACCCTTTGGATAGGTTCTGATGAACAGTCAGGACTGGTCCCTGAAAAATGAGAGTCCAAATTCATCATACTGGTACTTGAGCACATGCGTGAAACACATCTTCAAAAGTGTTTTTCTTTGACGCCAGAACTGTTGCGATTGTCCTGTCAATCCTGTATCCAAACCCTCCTTGCGATTTGCATGAACAACGGCCCAAATTAGGTTCAATGTTGCGAGGGATCAAATGAGAGAACAGAAAAAAACAAACTAATATCGCAGTCCAGTTTTCCTGCACATTTTAGTTCTCTCTGTAGGGTGGAAATAATATGAGGGACAGCAAATAAAGAGGAAAGTTTATTCTTTTTTTTCCTTGTTGTGACCGAGCCAGCAAGCAGCACTCCTCACGACCCTTTGGTAGCAGCTTTCCTTTCTCTGTAAACTGTATAAACCACATCTGAAGGACATTCCCTGCAGCAGGCTGTAAACGACAGTAAGAGAGCGTCAAAAGGTCAGAGGGGGGAGCATTCCACAGAGGAGATTGAAGATGGATGTGAAGGGAGAGGACAGATGACCATAAACATGTTACTAGCTGAGGATATAGAATAGATTTTTTTTTTTTAATGTTTTACTTATGTCTAACTCTGAGCTGCAAAATAGAATGTGAAAGACTTGCTGTTGAGAATTTTAAAAGATTACCAATATAGTATAGGCTGTTAATTTAAGTAATTAGCAGGGATGTATGTGAAATATATCATCAAAACAAACTCCCATCAAGCCAGGAACACAAGATGAACTCAGAACAAAGAAATATCTGTCAGATGGAAAGATTCTCCTCAAATTTCTGAAATTTCCAGCTCTGGCCATCATCATCTTGGCAGCCTTGCCTTCCTCCCAGCAAATCTAAAAATGGGCAGACATGGATTGTCTGTGGACCTGAGGCGGGCTGAATGAAGCCTGGGTGTTCAGACATACCATCTGTAAAGACACCCACTTGTCAATCAAATGCTGT
>NW_020859813.1:0-747 GCF_000972845.2 Larimichthys crocea | reverse complement strand
CGTATATTGGGGCAATTTACTTTCTGTTTCCGTGCTGATCTCAGTTTCCATGGAGCTACACAGATTTAGCTCCTGATTCTGAGAACTTAGTATCTGAGCTACAGTAATAGCACTGTTTTTGTGACTCACTGCACAGGTGATGGAGGATGCTCCAAACATTTCCAATAACTCCACAGCATTGTAAAGTCCAAAAGTCAAAATCTAGCTCCATAAATTCCAGAATATTCATTACACACATTTACAATTCAGATGTATTACTTTATTAAAAGTTGACTTCCAGTGTACTTCTTCATATTTATTCACGTTAAATATTTCAAGATGAGACAATTTTGGACATTTTAGTAATGAGTCAGGTGTGCTGTCATGCTGATTTGAGCACATTCTAAACATCTACTTGACCAATTAGATTGCTTGGTTGGAACTGTGTAGTATAATTATTAATAAATTGTGTATTGTAAATCTACTTTGGTATAGTTTTTTTAGTAGTTATCGCATTCTGTTATAATATGGCAGAAATTGAATATAATATTTATGAATATGTTTTCATTAGCCGCCTTTATATGAACCTTTTATATCGAGAGAGGCAGCGGGTCCTCTTACATAATGTCCACAATGTTTCTCCAGTAGTCCAGTATCGACAAATTAAAAACTGACTTGAGTGCCAAACACAGTTTTCACAGTATGCCACCACAGGTTTGTCAGCACTTTTGGAAAGGGTGGTTTAGGTCAGTGGTTCTCAACTGGTCT
>NW_020859812.1:0-1020 GCF_000972845.2 Larimichthys crocea | reverse complement strand
CAGGGGAAGAAACGATCTTGGAGTTGGAAGGATGTTTTTGTATACACTCTTGGTGTGGTCGGTATAATCGCTACTATCTGGATATTTACAGTATTGCATAATATGCCGTGTAGGGTGTAGTGCTTTCCAGGTGTGAATGTGATCAGACTGTTTTTAGGAACACTGATCACATTCACACCTTTTGGTTTTCTCCGGGTTGCTCCGGTTCGCCAACGTTTAATTTTAACACGAAAAAAACAAACTGTACTTTCTTGACTTTCCCATCTGGTCACAGTAGATGTTTGTCGGGGTTTTTCCTCCGGGTCGCTCCGGTTTTCCCTTCTCGATCAAATTGATCGAGAAAAAAAAAACCTGTACTTTCTTGACTTTCCCATCCTGTCACAGTACATGTTTGTCGGGGTTTTTCCACCGGGTCGCTCCGGTTTTCCCCTCTCCATCAATTCGATTGAAAAAAAAAAAACAACAACATTCCACCTTCAACAAAAAGATTAGATTGATTAGATTTTAATCTCTCTATTGATGAAAATAAACATCACCAGTTAATTGTAACACAACTTCTTTGTCCCTTTTGTCTATAAAATATGAATTAACAGGTATCACAAAGTTATTTTCGGTAGCAGAAATCAGACTTTTGAACAGACTGATTGAATCGTTCGATTTCCAGTCTGCATTGTTAATCCCTCACACATTATTTGGTGAAGCTCTTCGTCAGCTTCACCTGTAGTGAATCTGATTTCGCAGAGCCAACGACAACTCCTCGCATTAACCTTACAGCTGGAGGGGCGAGTACGAGTCAAAGGAGGAGATGAATTTTCCACCTGTGACAGATCATGTTTATTCAGGCCTCGGGGGAACGTTTAAAAGAGAACAAAAGGTCAAGCAATCTCTTTTTGTCCTCTTTCAGTGTTTCGCTGCATTATCAATTGATTAAAGGAGAAATGAAAATAAGCTCTGAGATAGCTACGACTCAGTCCAAGTCACCAATAATGCAAATTAGTCAAGTCAAGTCAAGTCGGCTTT